>NC_041382.1:165868281-165904690 GCF_002162155.2 Triticum dicoccoides
GCGGCGGAGGCGGCCGGCGACGCGCTCGGGCGGCGGAGCGGCGACCGGACGATGCGGCGACGAGGAGGAGGCGTGCGCGGGCGGGCGGCGGCGGCTTCGGGCCGGGAGGGCTCTCCTCGGGCCAAGCGGGCCGCGGCGCGGGAGGCGGTCGGCAGGCCACGTGGCGCGACGCCAATGGCTGCGGGGCAGCGGCGGCGAAACGTCCGGCGCGCGGAAGGACGAGGGAGCTAGGGTTAGGGGTGGATTGACCCGGGATTTTCGGGGGGAGTTGCCTTTTTATAGGTAGGAGGAGCTAGGAGGCTCCAAATTGAGCACGGTTTGCGGCCACGCGATCGTGATCGAACGACCGAGACGATGGAGGAGGTTTAGGTGGGTTTTGGGCCACTTTGGAGAGGTGTTGGGCTGCAACACACACGAGGCATTTTCGGTTCCTCGGTTAACCGTTGGAGTATCAAACGAAGTCCAAATGGCATGAAACTTGACAGGAGGTCTACCGGTAGTAAACCAAGGCTGCTTGGCAAGTCTCGGTCCAATCCGAGAATGTTTAACACCCGCACACGAAAAGAGGTAAAAGGGAACACCGGAGGGCATAGAGCGCCGGAATGCAAAACGGACAACAGGGAAAATGCTCGGATGCATGAGACGAACACGTATGCAAATGCGATGCACAAGATGACATGATATGAGATGCATGACAAAGACAAAAGCAACATGAAGACAAAAACCCAACAATGAGGAATCTCATAACTTAGTGCCGGAAATGGCAAGAGTTGGAATACAAATATGGCATGTTACATACGGGGCGTTACATAAAAATAAAAAGGTATAAACAATATTTTTTTCATGAATAAAAATTACATGCAAATGTAGGTGATGTTTTCTAAACATCCAGATATCTTATTTGCATTTTTCTGAGTTCATATCATCTTGTTATGAATGTTCTAACGACTTTGACCATTATTTGGAAACTTCATAACAAATTGATACGAACTCAGAAAAATGCAAATAAGATATCAAGATGTTTAGGAAGCATCACCTACATTTGCTTGTATTTTTTATTCATGAAAAAAATATTGTTTATACCTTTTTATTTTTAATAATGTTAATAACATTAATTACCTTAGGTAGTTTAAAGGGTGTTTTTGTCCTGAATGCAAATGATATGCACATAAAGGTAATGTTTATATGAACATTTTGATATCTTATTTGCATTTTTCTGAGTTCATATGAATTAGTTATGAATTTTTAAAGTTTTGGTCAAACGGTCAAAGGGCATTCGAGGGACCTCGACGGAAAAAGTAAGGGCAAAACTGAGCAAGCTCAAAAAGTAAGGGCAAAACCCGTGGGTAGGAACCAACTAGTGGCAAAAATGCAACTGTCCCAAGGGAAAATGTGCCGAGCATGATTTCTGCAGCTCTTAATCGCAAATGTTTTAGATAGAACACCCGTATGCAAAGTGAGAGCTATGGTCTTCCCTCGCAGTGCAAGATTTGTGCATCCCTTCAACGCAAATGATTGTTTTTCATGACCCGTATGCAAGCACGTAGAAACAATTGGGTAAGATTTGCATCTGTCATTTTGGGTATGTTGCCATTTGTCAAACTGGAAAGATTGACATTTGTTTATCTAGTAACATTGCCATTTGTCAACCTTGTAACATTGTGATTTGTCAAAATATGCAGCTAAAAATCACTAGCACTATCTAATTTTTGCAACTAAATCACTAGCACTGTTCATATGGACACCACTAGCAGGCGTGAGTTGATGGACGCATATGCAAATGTACCATTGATTACATACAACAAGTCATCAACCCACAACGACAACGAGGATACACATTGAATTATAGATCATTTCCAACAAAACATTCTAGTAAAGTAAAGTTTTTCTCACACAACAAATAACAAAGTGATGGAATGAACTTCAGCTCAACCACTCGTCGGCGTTGGAAACGCTTGCTTTGAACCAGAAGTGATTCTCTGGGATGGGCTAGCTACTGTCAATCTCGAGACCAACGCATGACTGATCATCCAGGCTGAAGCGGGCTATGTCAGGACCCATATTGTGATGGTAGGGAAGCATAGCAATGACCGAGGTAAATACAGTTGCTTCTTATAAATGGTAGTAACATTGTGTCAACAGCAGCTGGATCGCCTTTCACCATCATTGGATAGTTTTGTCCAAGGAAGAGTGACTTTCCTCCAAGACTTTTAATACTGAACCAGGGAGAAGGTGTTGGCGCTAGTACACTAGTATCCATCCTGAATACCCTGCAACGGATGTTGGAATAGGTCCGGAGAGTGCGACCATGCGAGACGACACCTACTTCCTTAGTAACTTCAGCAGTGCCCTGTATACAGACAAGAAGAGGTGATCCATCGAAATAAGTTGCCAGGCACCACTGAGTATATGGGTCATGCTTGTCCTCATGCTCGTGATCATCAGCATCGTCATCTCCCCCTTGGTTATAATTTTTTTCAAGTATAGGTGGTGGAATGTTCACAGGACCTTGGAAACACAAGAAGGTTAATTAGTAAAGGGAAGCTAGCTAGCCCGCATGCATGTGGATGAAACAATTATAATTACGATGGAAGAAAAACGTACCAAAAGCATGATGATTTCATGCAAAAACAGCCCACGAGTGGTGGCAGCAAACACAAGACCCTCATATTGAATTGCATCACCGTACTCATCCATGTACAAAAATTGATTTTTGAGCAATATACATCGAGGCGTGGAAGTAAGGAAGGCAACAAGATTGTCGAAGATACCAACAACTTCATAGTTCGTGTAATCCCAAGAGCGGTTGGGAACTTGACAAATTGCTATCTTCCGTAGACGACAGTCACCATGATCGTATTTGAACTCACATAGATCATATGTGTGCTCAACCTCTGGGCAGTCTGAGATTTTTGGAAGTGGAACCCAGTGACGAGTGTACACATTCACAAGTTCCCGCTCGCAATTGTATCCAGTATAAACAACCCAATCTTCATTTGCGCCTGCCCAAGCCTTGCCCTCAAGCGATGGCATCTTAACATCACACGTATCATTATCAAGCGGCATCAACTTGCACAAGGCGAGGCTTCTGTCGTCGCCGCGCCAGTCAGCAGGGTCACATCGAAGAAGATAGGGGAGATAAAACCGCTCCAGGACCCTTGGGTTGCTTTTAATGATGTTATTAGTTGAGTCGAGAATGCTCTTGAACGAACCTGCCATGCTAGCCGAGGTGATGACGTCGCACCGATCAATGAGTTCCTCCACCACGTCATCTTTCAGATCGGGGCAAGAATAACGGGGTCGTTTCCGGCCTGTTCCCTCCATGGAGAAGATGATCGAACAATGGCAGAAGGAAGGGTGAAGGCAAATGGAGGGAGGAAGAGCGTGCGACAACAATTCCAAATCGATAGGGAAAGGCGAAGAGGCGGTGGATGGTTGCCACTGTACAAGAAGAGGCTAGTGGGGAGCGAACGGTTGCCACAGAGGTCACACACTGACGACAAGGCCGAGTGAACCGCATGCCGTATATCGCACACACCTTGATCTGGCTGACCGTTTCTTTTGTGTTACCTAATCACAAACAGTTCATCTGAGTGAACCGTATGTTGTACATTGCACACACCTTCATCTGGATGCCCGTTTCTTTTATGTTTCCTAATCACAAACAGTTCATCCGAGTGAACCGTATGATGTATATCGCACACACCTTTATCTAGTTGTCCGTTTCTTTTGTTCCTCCTCATCGCAAATAGTTAATTGAACTGAACCGTATGCCCTGCATCACACACGCAACAAAAATCCGAACCGTGTTTGATGCATCCATCATCGCAAATGTTTTTCACCTTTTTGATGGTTTTTTACACCATTGTTTGTGATTATTGCATTTTACACAGTTTCGTTGAAGGGTCTCTGATCGTAGTGTCACGTTAGCAGCATCCTGCAGTAGTGAAGAGTGCCTTATTAAGAAATGGTAAAGAAAGTAATGCAGGTAAGGTTCAGGATAGTGAGACATCCTTGTTGGTCTCCAACAAAGATGATAAAACAACCAAGGAAAACTGTCTTGAAGATGATGAGACAACCCCAAAGTCCTGTCTTGGTTTAGTGTTCGAGTTACTGGCCACTACCGCTGGCACAAGCTATTCAAACTCGTTGTCCGAATTAGTTCAGTTTCTTGAGTCTCAACTACAAGCTGAAAGACATCGATCAGATGTGCTATGACAAGAAGCCGAAGGACTGCGGAAGTCCCTGGAGCATTCAAATGCATACTTTCTGGTGCAATAACAAGCGTTGGAGGATTTTAGCACCAAACAGGACAAAGCTAATAAGATTGCTAAGCTTATTGCCAGCATGGTGGATACCCAGGATAACATTTCTTGAGCTCTTCTGAAGTTGTTTCAGTTATGGACTTTTTCTGTTGCCACGTTTATTTGCACTGGTGGCCAATTTAGACGGCCAGTGTATGTAATATGCTGCTTTGTTCCCTATATTTGCATTGGTGGCAAACTTTGATGCCCAGTGGATGTAATATGTGTCATAGCCGTAATATCCTAGCATTAGTTGCTTGCTTATTTATTTCCTTATTGTCTTGTTTAGTTGTTTGCCTGTAGTCACTGCAGTTCTTTTTCCACGTTTTTCTAGTGGCCACAATAACCTATTTTTATAACTAGGCCACAATAACCATGGCAACACACTGACTGTTGTAACCATGGTCCTGCTACCTGCGGTAGTGACCATGGCCCTCCACGGGATGTACAATCCATGGCCCTTCTATGGGCTGTAGGATCCATGGGCCTTCTACGGGCCGTAGGATCCATGGGACTTCTACGGGTCGTCTCATCTATGGGCCTTCTATGGGCTGTATAATCGTTTCGCCAAACATGGGCCATACTATTTGTGGACCAATAACGATCCGCAAAATGGGTCGTAAACGGGCTAGAGTGGAAATCGTCTGTTTTATGGCCCGACAATAACGTGCCATTAATAGGCCGTATTTGATGACGCTATGAAAACAGCCCAACGGGTTAACGGGCCACAAACAGGCCGATTGTAACCACGGGCTGAATTTGGCCCATGAGCGGAACATGCCAGTAACCGACCGTAAGTAATCGAATTCTGGAAATGAGACCAAGAATAAATGGGCCCTTAGAAGGCCGAAAGTTAACACGGGCTGGAAAACGGATGATAGACTAATGCGCCGTTAATGGGTATAAAGTGATACACTGTTCATTACGGGTCAGTTTCACCACGGGTCGTTAATGGGCCTGATGTCTACTACACAACCTTCTTCTTGTAGACGTTGTTGGGCCTCCAAGTGCAAAGGTTTGTCGGATACTAGCAAATTTCCCTCAAGTGGATGACCTAAGATTTATCAATCCATGGGAGGCATAGGACGAAGATGGTCTCTCTCAAGCAACCCTGCAACTAAATAACAAAGAGTCTCTTGTGTCCCCAACACACCCAATACAATGGTAAATTTTATAGGTGCACTAGTTCGGCGAAGAGATGGTGATACAAGTGCAATATGGATGATAGATATGTGTTTTTGTATCTGAAAATATAAAAACAGCAAGGTAACTAATGATAAAAGTGAGCACAAACGGTATTGCAATGTGTTAAAACAAGGCCTAGGGTCCATACTTTCACTAGTGCAAGTTCTCTCAACAATAATAACATAATTGGATCATATAACTATCCCTCAACATGCAACAAAGAGTCACTCCAAAGTCACTAATAGCGGAGAACAAACAAAAAGATTATGGTAGGGTACGAAACCACCTCAAAGTTATCCTTTCTGATCGATCTATTCAAGAGTCCGTAGTAAAATAACACGAAGCTATTCTTTTCGTTCAATCTATCATAGAGTTCATACTAGAATAACACCTTAAGATACAAATCAACCAAAACCCTAATGTCACCTAGATACTCCAATGTCACCTCAAGTATCCGTGGGCATGATTATAAGTTATGCATCACACAATCTCACATTCATCTATTCAACCAACACAAAGAACTTCAAAGAGTGCCCCAAAGTTTCTACCGAAGAGTCAAGATGAAAACGTGTGCCAACCCCTATGCATAAGTTCACGAGGTCACGGAACTCGCAAGTTGATCACCAAAACATACATCAAGTGGATCACGTGATATCCCATTGTCACCACAGATAAGCACATGCAAGACATACATCAAGTGGTCTCAAATCCTTAAAGACTCAATCCGATAAGATAAATTCAAAGGGAAAACTCAATTCATCACAAGAGAGTAGAGGGGGAGAAACATCATAAGATCCAACTATAATAGCAAAGCTCGCGATGCATCAAGATCGTGCCAGCTCAAGAACACGAGAGAGAGAGAGAGAGATCAAACACATAGCTACTGGTACATACCCTCAGCCCCGAGGGTGAACTACTCCCTCCTCGTCATGGAGAGCGCTGGGGTGATGAAGATGGCCACCGGAGAGGGATTCCCCCCTCCAGCAGGGTGCCGGAACGGGTCTAGATTGGTTTTCGGTGGCTACGGAGGCTTCTGACGGCGGAACTCCCGATCTATTCTGTTATCCGATGTTTTTAGGGTATATTGATATATATAGCGAAAGAAGTCGGTCAGGGGAGCCACGAGGGGCCCACGATGGTGGGGGCGCGCCCAGGGGGCAAGCGCGCCTCGCTACCTCGTGGCCACCTCGAAGCTTCCCTGACGTCTAATCCAAGTCTCTTGGATTGCTTCCATTCCAAAAAAACTTTCCCGAAGGTTTCATTCCGTTTGGACTCCGTTTGATATTCCTTTTCTTCGAAACACTGAAATAGGCAAGAAAACAACAATTTGGGCTGGGATTCCGGTTAATAGGTTAGTCCCAAAAATAATATAAAAGTGTATAATAAAGCCCATAAATATCCAAAACAGATAATATAATAGCATGGAACAATAAAAAATTATAGATATGTTGGAGACGTATCAGCATCCCCAAGCTTAATTCCTGCTCGTCCTCGAGTAGGTAAATGATATAAATAGAATTTTTGATGTGGAATGCTACCTAACATATTTATCAATGTAATCTTCTTTATTGTGGCAAGAATATTCAGATCCATAAGATTCAAGACAAAAGTTTAATATTAACATAAAAATAATAATACTTCAAGCATACTAACAAAGTAATCATGTCTCATCAAAATAACATGGCCAAAGAAAGCTATCCCTGCAAAATCATATAGTCTGGATATGCTCTATCTTCGTCACACAAAATATTTAAATCATGCACAACCTTGATGACAAGCCAAGCAATTGCTTCATACTTTTGATGTTCTCAAACTTTTTCAATCTTCACGCAATACATGAGCGTGAGCCATGGACATAGCACTATACGTGGAATAGAATGGTGGTTGTGGAGAAAACAAAAATGATAAGATAGTCTCACATCAACTAGGCATATCAACGGGCCATAGAGATGCCCATCAATAGATATCAATATGAGTGAGTAGAGATTGCCATGCAACGGATGCACTAGAGCTATAAGTGTATGAAAGCTCAAAAATAAACTAAGTGGGTGTGCATCCAACTTGCTTGCTCATGAAGACCTAGGGCACTATGAGGAAGCCCATCATTGGAATATACAAGCCAAGTTCTATAATGTAAAATTCCCACTAGTATATGAAAGTGACAACATAGGAGACTCTCTATCATGAAGATCATGGTGCTACTTTGAAGCACAAGTGTGGTAAAAGGATAGTAGCATTGCCCCTTCTCTCTTCTTCTCTCATTTTTTTTGGTTTTTTTGTTTTGGGCCTTCTCCCTTTTTATGGCCTCTTTCTTTCTTTTTTTATTTTTCGTCCAAAGTCTCATCCCGACTTGCGGGGGAATCATAGTCTCCATCATCCTTTCCTCACTGGGACAATGCTCTAACAATAATGATCATCACACTTTTATTTACTTACAACTCAAGAATTACAACTCGATACTTAGAACTAGATATGACTCTATATGAATGCCTCCGACGGTGTACCGGGATGTGCAATGATTCATGAGTGACATGTATGAAAGAATTATGAACGGTGGCGTTGCCACAAATACGATGTCAACTACATGATCATGCAAAGCAATATGATAATGATGGAGCATGTCATAATAAACGGAACGGTGGAAAGTTGCATGGCAATATAACGGGCCGTGGAATGGTCCTTCAGCCATCTGGGTGGGTCGGGCCTTCTGCTTGAACGATTCTCCCCGCACCTGCTTCACTTGTCGGATCTGCTACAGGGTCTTGTTCGCTTGCCGCCTGCTCGTTCTGATCCGCAGGATCAGTGCTGCACTTGGGGACGCTGACAATGTATCTTATGTCTTCTAGGTGTGTTGAATGATGCGTCGGATAAGTAGTTAGCACTTTTGCGAACCAACCTGTGGTTGGATGGTTAGAGGGACTGTGGTATCCCAACCCACCAGGGTTCAAATCCTGGTGCTCGCATTTATTCCTGGATTTATTTAAGAATTTTCGGTGATGCGCATTCAGTGAGAGGAGACGTTCCCGTCGACGACGAGGTGCCTACGGTGACTTCATAAATTTCAAGATGATATGCGGACTCGGTCTTTCGGAGGTGTGTTGGCCCAGACCCGACGTCGAGTACTTTCCGACGACTGGAGACGACCGATGACGAACGAAGCTCGCTGACGAACTTGACGATTTACTTTACGCCGAGTGGAACTGTAGTACAAAGCTAGCCTTGTCCTTGATCGATCTTTCCTGGACGTGATGGAGTAGTACTTTTAGCCGTCCGAGACACCAACGCAGTATGTATACAATCAATCAAAGGTACACGAATACTTTGACTTGATTTGGATGGCTACAGGCTCGTGTCGAGCCTGTCGTAACTTCTATTGCTTTTCTGGTTGTGTTTACAAGGGGCTATACAAACATATATATAGTAGCAAGATTGGCTAGCTAACCTACTCGGTTACTACTCCTAATCCTACTAGGTGATGAATATGAAACCTACACGGACACACGCACATGTCGTGTTTAGTTCCAACAATCACCCCCCTAAACATGACGTCGTTACGTTACAGCTCCGACGCCGATCCTTCTTGTCATCTCCAAGAACTTCTCTCGATCCAAAGCCTTGGTTAGGATATCTGCCAGTTGATCATCATTGCAAACATAGTTGACCTTCATCTTACCTTCTTCCACGTAGTCCTTTATATAGTGATACACCATATCAATGTGCTTGCTCCTTTCATGCCACACTGGATCCTCGCATAGAAAAGTTATAGACTCGCCGTCAACATTGAGCACCACCTGTTCCGGATCTCGATCCATGAGATCACCGTGTAGCCTCCTTAGCCACACACCTTGACACGCCGCAGCGGGCGCTGTGATATACTCGATTGCATCAACGGCAGTTACTTTACTCTTCTTGCTTAGCTCAAGACGAGGTTCCATTGGAGCGTCAATTGGATTGCAACATTTCATGCCATAGTTTTCAAGTATCTTCCTTGCATATGCCACCTGGCATAGCGTGATCCCCTCCGTCTTTTGATGTACCTCTATCCCGGGGTAGTAGCTCAAAAAACCGAGATCATCCATCTTGAAAAGCTCTTTCATCTGTAGCTTGAACTTTGCAATCAACTCTTCATCTGCTCCGGTAATTAATAGGTCGTCGACGTAGATGCCAACTAGTAGACGATCCCTTCCTTCACCTCTCTTGTACATTGCATGCTCTTGTGGGGCTTTCTCAAATCCAAGAGAAACCAATGTCCGATCAAGTTTGATGTTCCACTCCTGAGGTCCTTGCCATAGTTCATACAAGATTTTGTGTAACTTCAGTACCTTGTGTTCTTCTCCCTCTTTGATGAATCCCAGTGGTTGGTTCACATAAACGTCTCCTTCTAACTCGCCATTCAAAAATGCGGAGTTTACATCCAAGTGATGTACCTTCCATGATTCTTGAGCCGCGAGAGCGATGAGTAATCTCACCGACTCCATCTTTGCAATGGGAACGAACAATTCTTCGAAGTCCACACCTTTCTCTTGCACATACTCTTTGGCTACTAGCCTCGACTTGTGCTTCACACATCCTTCGACATCTTTCTTGATCTTAAATTCCCACTTGAGCTTTATAGCTTTTTCATTGTTGAGAAGATCCACAAGCTTCCATGCATTGTTGTCGTGGATCAACCCCAACTCCTCTTTCGTAGCCTGACGCCAATACTCCTCCATATTTGCGTCTTCAAAATTTTCCGGTTCCTCGATGTGCAAACATCGTTGCCCTTTACTTTTCATCTTCACCGATTTTATTTGAAGCGCTTCATCTGGTTCATGTGGTCGTTCTTCTGTCTCCAGTGCTGTCGAAGGAGACGGCACATCTTTTGAAGTTGCCAAACTTCTCTTTTCTGGCATTTTGGCCACACCCAAACTGCTCTCTAGAGAAGAACCTGCAACGCTTGGGCTACTACTTTCCTGACCACCAGCCACTAGGCTAACTTCTGTTTGTCCAACTGCAGCACCTTCTGACGCGTGTCCTTTCCCTGGACCGTGCCCACCTTCTAGCCTATTGGAAAAGCCTCCAAAGGCTCCCGTGGATGTACCTCCTCCACCGAGTGGGCTGCCTAATGGTGAACTTGGCGCAACATGCACACCTCCTGCTGACTCGCCCGGTCTACTGCGCGATGCAACGCTCGCGTCGGTCGACTGCACGAGCGACCTACTGCGTGCAGCACCTCCAGTTGTGCCTGGACTAGTCTTGTCTGGTGCGCTACAACTCATGACGCCTGCGCTCCTAGCCGAACCGGCTGGCTTCATGTAGGCAGCACACTCGTCTGGTCCGAGTGTAACTCGCCGCACATCTCGATTTGCCTTGTGATGTTTTGACACGACCACATCGAGACGCCTTCTGACGTGGACTTCTAACGCCACGTCTTCGTCTATCTTCAGATTTTGTGAATTGCTCTTTCGGCCACAGCTGGCCTCTCGCGGAGGCGCCGCACAAAGACTGCTTCTCCATGGCCGTGCACACGCAGCTATCGCCGCATCCGTTCCAGCAAAGTTGGCACTTACGTCCATAGCATTGACATAAGTTTTGGAATCACTCCCCGTATCTGTAGCTTCAACACAGGTTTTCGAACCATGATCATGATGGCAAACCTTTTCTTCCACAAGCTCGGCAATTTCTTTAGTCAACACTTGATAGTCTGGATCCTCCTCGTCCACCAGTTTACACATCAACATCATGTCACCATCATCTCCTTGCTAGGCCATCAGCGCCTTCTGCTTCGGTGCTTCCTCGCAGCTAGCCTTGAAGTGGCCGAGGAGTCCACAGTTATAACACCTCACTTTCCTGATGTCAAACTTTCTCCTCGGTGGTGGTGCAGCCTCATTGTCTAAGTCGTCGTCCGAGTCAGCGAAGTTCTTTCTCGCCGAACGCTGCTTTCCCTTCTTCTTGCTGCTGCTCTTGGACCCGCCTTGCTTTTCAAGGGCGATCCAATGCGCCTTTGTGAGCATCACAAGCTCGTTGTTCCCCCCGTCCCCAAGACTGTACCGCATACGCTCGTCGTGAGCCTTGTAGCGTCCGACGAGATCATCAATGGAGAGGGTCTCGAGATCGACACACTGCTCGATCGCCATGACAATTTGCAGGTACCGGGGAGGGCCGCGCGCAAGAACCGCCGGACAACCGAGGCCTGTGTGAGGTTTTCTCCAAGCGCGCGAATCTGATTGACGAGAGTAGCCACCCGTGAAGCGAACGCATCCACGGACTCATCATCGCCCATGACCAAAGTCTCGTAGTTCCTTAGGAGAGTTTGGAGATTGGCTTGCTTGACACGGGTGTGTCCCTCGAACATGAGCTTCAGCGTATCCCACACCTCCTTTGCCGTTGCTTTGGCGATTAGGTGCTGGAGGACATCCATCGGCATCACCGAGTAAATCGCCACGCCGCCTGCCGATCCTTCCGGTGCTCGGCTCCCTCCTTCTTGAACGCGTCGCCTTCGGTATCCACCACGTCCCATAGCTCATTGGCACGGAGACCACACTCCATGAGGGCCTTCCAGACCCCGAAGTTCTCGCGATCAAACCGTGGATACGACGAACTCGCCGGAGCAGCAATTACTTTAGCCGCACCGGAGTACTCCGCCAACTGCTTGGTCTTCTCGTCGTCCGACATGATCCTCCGTTACTAGAAGATCAACCTTGCTCTGATACCAATTGTTGGCCCAGAGCCGACGTCGAGTACTTTCGAACGACTGAAGACGACCGACGACGAACGAAGCTCGCTGACGAACTGAACATTTACTTTACGCCGAGTGGAACCGTAGTACAAAGCTAGCCTTGTCCTTGATCGATCTTTCTTGGACGTGATGGACTAGTACTTTTAGCCGTCCGAGACACCAACGCAATACGTATACAATCAATCAAAGGTACACGAATACTTTGACTCGATTTGGATGGCTACAGGCTCGTGTCGAGCCTGTCGTAACTTTGTATTGCTTTTCTGGTTGTGTTTACAAGGGGCTATACAAACATATATATAGTAGCAAGATTGGCTAGCTAACTTACTCGGTTACTACTCCTAATCCTACTAGGTGATGAATACGAAACCTACACGGACACACGCACATGTCGTGTTTAGTTCCAACAAGGTGCTCATAGGGGTAGGGTGTGCATGTGTGCATTCATAGGGGTGAGTATATGCACGTGTATATGAGTGCTTGCGTCTGTACCGTGTTAAAAAAAGTAGTTAGCACTTTGCACTTCATCTGCACAGAGTTTTTTGCTTCAACTTTTTTTTCTAAAGTTCAAAGACGAAAATATTTTTCTTCATCTGCTGTGAGTTGCTCCTACGGTGTGGCAATGTAGCCGATGTTACTCATCAAATTCCATGGGGTCCATGCTAGAATCACCCGTGCATGGAGGGAAAAAAGGCCATAATGATGTGAAATGCACACATGCCATTAAAACTATTGCATTATTATCATATTTGATTGATGACGGCTGGCATGGACGTGTTTATAATCTTAAATTCAATTATTAGCTTATACTCCTATCATTTAGTATTTGTATATATGCAGCAATACATAAGTGGATAGGCTTGCTGGTTTAAATAGACTCGATTCAAATACGTTTGTAGTAGTACTGATTTGCATAGAGGTTTTGGATTGGATTTTAAAGCATACCGCGTGCGGCTCACCTAGGCGAAAAGTTCGGCAAGATCACGGAGTCCAAAGTTGATCACCCAATTTTCTGCAGACCCGGAAAGAGAAAAAAGCGGAGGAGAAAACGAGGCAGCGAGGAGCGGACGGGGCAAAGAAGCGTCGAGAAACGCACCACCACCCCCAACCGACCCCCCGCATCGTCCGTACCGGCCGGTGGATAGAGCCATAGAGGGATCTCCGATCTCGGCCCTCCTGGCCAACACCGCCCCGCGCGACGAGTCCATCGCGAGCCCGGCATCCTCTCGACGGCAAAACCTAGCCTCCCCGCCGCGTCCCGTCGGATCGCGTCCGTCCCCGAGCGGAGGAGGAGGAGGCGGGCGCCCTAGGAGGGGCATCCCGAGGTAGTCGTGGCGCTGTTCCGCGGCTGCTTCTCGTTCGGGTCGGCGGGGCGGAGAAGGCCCGCGGCCTCGCCCTTGCCATCGCCGCCGCGCGTGACCGCCGCATCGGCATCGGACGACGGCGCCAAGATGAAGGGCCTCTTCAAGTCGAAGCCGCGGACGCCGGCCGACGTGGTGCGGCAGACGCGTGAGCTCCTCATCTACGTGGACCTCCACGCCGGCTCACGCGGCGCCGACCCCAAGCGAGAGGAGGAGAAGGTGAGATCGAATCCGGCCGGCCTTCCTGTTTCGATGCCCCGTCCCTGCCCACCGATTTGGCTCGGATCGCGCATGGGAGTGGAAGCTTTTTATCCCTTGCTTGGTTTGGCCTGATTTGTGCCTCCGCACTCTTATTTCTATGAGCGTTGCAGCGGGTGGAACGTTGCTGCTTGCGTGACCGCTATGTATTATTCGTCGCTGCTCGATTTGCTGCTATTTAGGCCGTTGTAGGACTTAACTAGCTTACTTCATTATAATCTATATGATGATTACATGACTGTAGCATATTAAAAGGGGCTGGTTCAGGGAATTCAGGAAGATACGTTTTTTGGTATATGAGCATAACTAAGTTACTTAATTAGGATAATGTTGCAGATGGGGCATGTGATAGATGGTAGGCGGTTTACTCGTCGTACATAAATTCAATGTATGCTTACAATTTTGGTATATGAGCTGCAAGTCAATTGCGATAATATTTTAGATGGGGCATGTGATAGATGGTAGGCGGTTTACTCGTCATTCATAAATTCAATGTATGCTTACAATTTTGGTATATGAGCTGCAAGTCAATTGCGATAATATTTTAGATGGGGCATGTGATAGATGGTAGGCGGTTTACTCGTTATTCATAAATTCAATGTATGCTTACAATTTTGGTATATGAGCTGCAAGTCAATTACGATAATGTTGCGGACGGGCATGAGATAGATGTTCGATGGCTTGCTTGCCATCATTAATAAATTCATAATTCGATGTATGCTTCTTGTTACCGTACATTCGACGTAGGAAGTAAGCAGGATTGTGCAGCAAGAGTGAACGCCAAGCTTCTAAATTAGGACCCTCTTATCTGGGGAGCGTTCGCTTGGAGGGGTGGCATTGCGAACATTTTGATGGCATTTTTAGTTGGTCTGGGGTGGCAGTTTCTTCAGAACAGCATTTCATTTTCTGGAATGAAGGCTCAAAACTGCCATCCTCCCAGAAAATGCCATGTTGTTCTGAAGAAACTGCCACCCTCGATACAACTGAAACTGCCATGAAAAACGTTCGAAATCCCATGCTTTCCTGGCGAACGGCCGCCAGTTAGCTTTTCCGCTAAATTGTGGGTCATGTAGTGGTCATGCCACTCAGCAAGAGCAGGGCGAGCAGAGTGGTCGGAGGTTCTGGTGAGTACATAGATTGACATGGCAGCAGCTCTCTGCATGACGTGGTACAAGGAACCTCCAAACGGTGTCGTGGGCATTCCATAGGCGCCACATCCCAACAGCAAAGGGGGAGGGATCTAGGAAATGAAGCGCTTCACTGCGATCATACAATTAAGATTACACTTGGATAGTGAAAGTGGGATCAGTGGTGGTACATAGATCGTAGGTCAGAAAGAAGTCATGGAGGCAGAGGCTAGAGCCAGTTCTGTTTCATCAACTGTCTCCCTCCACACAGCTTCCCTTCTGTGCTGTTGTAGCTGATGTACATGGGCCACAAGCTAGCTCTTCAGCCCAATTGCTGCGAAACCGTGCAGCCCAACATACATTACCATGCCCGTGAGACTTCTCTAGTGAGCTGCTGACTGTGGGCACACAATAGGGCTAACTATGAAATTATTAATCTGCAACACTAAACTATCTCAACTTAAGTAATGCTTCTTCGGGTCAGCTTCACGAGGAGTAATAACAAAGGTGCAACCACCCTGATCTATGTCTTAACTCAGCATAAAAATCTTTACTTGAGCAATGAATGTCTTCTTGGAGTAATAGTAGTGATAGTCTTTTGAAGAAGATATTATTTTGAATATGTGCTAGCACATGGCCATTTGATTGCTCTGATTTTATGCATTACGCGGAACTTTGGTATTCTTCTCAAATTGTTCTGACAATAATACTTCTCGACTCAAATGATATGTTCTTGTATACTAACTGCAGCTTACATTATGTTTACGCAGATGGCAGAATTAAGCAAAAATATAAGGGATTTGAAGTGTATTCTGTATGGCAACGGCGAACAGGAGCCTGTCACTGAAGCTTGCGTGCAATTGACCCAAGAATTCTTCAGAGAGAACACTTTACGATTATTAATTATGTGTGTTCCGAAAGTAAACCTGGAGGTATTTAACTTGATTTTGTATTTTTAGATCATGACAAGAGTATATAAATATTTTATTCAATAGATAACTTTATTGTTATTATTCGGATGTCTTAATCTCATAGATAACATTTATTTGCACTTTGGATTGTTGCAGGCAAGGAAAGATTCTACTCAAATTGTTGCAAATTTGCAACGACAGCAAGTCAACTCAAGGATACTTGCATCTGAATACCTTGAGGCAAATAAAGATCTTTTGGACACCTTAATTTCTGGGTAAGTCCTAATAAGTAAATAAAAGCTACACAGCGGTGCTTCCTTTAAAAGAATGTTTCTTTCCCGAATCTTGATTTTTTATCTTCCTATTTTTATTTTGTGCTTGTTACTGCTGCTTGGGCGCTTGCATTGACCTTCATGGCTCCATGTGACTGAAAGCTGCGTGCTTCCGTGCTCCATATATCACACTTTTAACTTAATAAATCAGAATGACCAAATGAAGACGCATAATATTGTTTCCTTTAAATTTGAAGTCATACCATCGGATGCATGTATTCTTCTGGTATTTATGAAATACCCCCTCCGTCTCAAAATAAGTGTTTCAACTCTGTACTAACTCTAATACAAAGTTGTACTAAGTTTGAGACACTTATTTTGGGATACTCCCTCCGTCCGGAATTACTTGTCATCAAAATGAATGAAAATGGATGTATCTAAAACTAAAATACATCTACATACATCCATTTCAATGACAAGTATTTCCGGACGGAGGGTTTATTACTAAATATAATTTAGCGAATGTTTATGCCCCCATTAGTTCTTTTGTGGCTTGTGTCACATGATCAGTCAGTAACTGACATTCACGGCCATCTCACAGAAATAGTACTGGGATGATTGTCGAAGTTTGATCTAGCTTGAATTCCTTTGGATTCATGTTCTATTCTATTTTCATGTATCAGGCTACATGATACATGATGCTAGTGTCTTTATATTTTTGAGACATAAAATTTGGCAATACATTTGCGAAGTAAGCAACTCATCTACCAAATGTGGCCAGTTTTGGGAAGTTGCTTTGGTTATATGGTTATTGTTTCCAACTATTGCTTCTGTTTTGTTAATAACTTTTGTAATACTGTTGCTTGATTCATTTATTTCTTGACCTCACAGGTACGAGGATACAGAGGTTGCTTTACATTATGGTGCAATGTTGAGGGAATGTATTCGCCATCAGAGTATTGCAAGGTGCCATTACTGGATTGGAATGTTGACATAACTGTATAAACCCATCACACATATACCTATCAACCAAGATCCGTAGGATGAAGGCTTCTTTTATGGGAGCAATACAGGATAACTCTAATGGTATCTACATTATAATAGCAATTTAGAGAGCCCAAAAGAAAGCCAGGCACAAGACACCGAAAAAGCTTTTATAAGTTGACCCCACCACTACAAAATTCTTAAGATATTTATAAAGAGGTCGAAATATGCATTCCACATTATCCACACGTACCCTTTTTTGTTGGAAAGGGTCACGGAGCACACTAGAGTTACTACCCACGAATTGAAAACTGAAAATGTATGTCGCAGACCCCTTTACGGTATACCTGTGGCTGCAAACTTTGGAGGCTGTTTTTGTGTTGGTACTTCATGCACTATATATAAAAAGTTTCGAGGGATATGTGTCAACACCATTAGAAGACAGCAGTGCATATCTAACGCCAAGGTCCTGTTGTGTGAATGGTTCTTGTATGCATGTAAAAGCAGTACCTCGCAGACATGGCGAGCTTTTGTAGTGTGATCTGGTTGATATTGGAAGTGTTTTTTGAGCTCCATTCTTCTCCAGAATAGTATATGCACTTAACAGAGCTGTATGAATTGCGAGTTGCAGAAATGATGCTTGATTATCAAAGTATTTGTTCATTGACAGGTATGTTCTAGAGTCTGATCACATGAAGAAGTTCTTTGACTATATACAAATTCCAAATTTTGACATAGCATCAGATGCTTCTGCAACCTTCAAGGTGACTTGCTTTTTCATTTCCTGCTGTTTGCTTCAAATATTGAATTATGAATTAAACAGAACTTGTGTTTGCTCAGACATTTAACCGCCTTTGAGCATTATTGCTTCTGACATCTTTCAGTTTTTTGCTATGCATAGTAATGAGCATTGATAAAATATCAATCTCATTGTTATCACTGTTACTTTGATAAGTATTCAAAAAATATATGGAAATTGATTGGGTGCCCAGTGGATGCCGTGCCCTGCACACACGGTGCGTTGGGTGTGGGTGGATGAGAATGAATGGAGACGCATGTAATAAGCATGGCAGACTGTTATCACCAGAAAATAACAGCACAAACCCATACACAATCATTATGACCTGGAAATGGTACACATGTACAGGTCGCATCCACGGAGTTAAATTTAAACTTTGAAATTGTGTGTGAGAGAGGCGTTGGTGCTGCGCTTGGAGGCAGGGCACCTCTCTCATAGCTCGTCAATAGAGCGGAAGCACGTACATTCACAGCAGCTACATGCGTATATACTTGAGCACGTGCGTGTGCTACATGTTGAGCCAAGGTCATGAGCGCATGTGGCGTACTGGCGTTTGACATGCTGAAGCACAGTGACATGCATGTGCATGGGCACATATACGCACAAGCTACATGGGCACAACACAACTCCATGAGACGTACACATCCATTCACACAGAGTACAAGAGGACACACATATGCTCCATGGGCATGTATAAGCTCCATGGACACACTGCATCAATACACACGTAACTGTCCATGACACGCACGCACGTTGGTCTGACATAATTTGCATTTCTCTGGTCTATGATTTATCCATGGTGGGTCGTTCATGCATGTGTGCAAACAATATAGCTGCGCCACTTGTCCGGGCTTGCCATGCAGCCTGGCACGCGGTGGGCGCTGAGGTAGTCGGTGTGACCCAACTATCTCTGATGTGGCAGGAGTTTGGCCATTAATGGCCCGACCTGCCGACGCCCCACCTAATCGCTCCGGGCATGGTACTAGCAACATACAACACCATGCCCCCTCGGGCACCAGATAAGGTAGCGCTGTTGCTTGTTTGGTGTGGCACAATTGGCAGCTGTTGCCGTTTCAAGAAGCCATACTTTTGGAAAAACAGTTAAGCTGACTTGCTTTATCCACCCAACTTGTATCTTAGCCCTGCCAAGGATCATACAAGATGACAAAACTATATTGGCAAGGAATGACTTGACGAGTTCAAAGTTCCGAATAAAATATGGGAACATGTTGGCTTGGGTAGTTCTTAATTTTACATCCGCATTTGTGTTCCTCCTCAGATATTCACATATGGTTTTTTGCATTCATTCTCTTCTACTTGGAACAGGAACTTCTGACAAGGCATAAAGCAACCGTGGCGGAATTTCTTTCGAAGAACTATGACTGGGTCAGTACGCATTATCATTAAACTATATGCCATTAATTTACAGTATTGTATTCTACATCGTATTTCATGCCTTGGTCAGTGCCAAATTGTCAATGAGATTATTTCTGTGTATTTGCCATTAATGAATGTTCATGAACGATATGGTTCTTTATAATGCTCTCTTCATGTCATGGACATTTCGTGGATCATATGCAATTGAATGGCATTTCCTCAGTCTATAAGCTGGCTGGATTAGTAGCTTATTTTGCTATTATGATGCATTTGATGATAAGTTTCTGTTATGCATATGTAATAAATGCTATCATGCGGCATAGTTCGTACATAGTTTCTGCATTCTGTTTGGCCTCATTTGATTCTTTAGGCCCCTTTAGGATGTTTGTAGTGTTTCCACTCGTAAACAAATTACAATTATAAATTACTTGTCCCAACAAATACCGTTGGATACGGCTATATTTTCATTCCTCTGCAAAAATGGTGTTTGGGAATGAAACAATGTTGCAGCTTTTTCCCCGATCCCAAAACCTTGCCTCTTTCTCCCCAAATGGGCGGTGTGCTGTTTGCCTCGCCGAGCTCGTGAGTAACTTGAGACTGATCAGGTGGAGCCTGTCCTTTCTCAGAAAAAAAATCAAGAGCTCCCGAGCAGTTTATTACTTTACGGGTGTAATCAGGGAACACTGTTTTTTGGGCTGGTTCAAAATTAGCCATCCAAAAACGTTTTTAGGCTTTCCTGTTTCTTTTTTCAGCTCTGTAAAATTACACTGGTATTGGTACCTCTATGCCAAACAGGGCCTTATCCTTTTTCCTTTTCCTCAGTTCTTTGCAGAATTCAACTCTAGGCTGCTTTCATCATCCAACTACATAACAAAAAGGCAGGCTATCAAGGTATTACTATTTTGTGTGTAGTGGCGGTAAAATTACACTAATTTTGTATGTAGTGGCGGTACTGTTTACCATCATTCTGCATTTGCTATATATTGTGCTTTTCTGTTAAAAGTTATAGTGTGTATTGTTCAGCATGCCTGACTAGTGTCAGTACTCGGTAGACTGTATGCCAAAATGCTCTCTGTAGCTTGCATGCCTTCAATCATCATTCAAATTAGCTTGCGGTGAGCTTTCATGAACCGTTTCCTGTCCTGATAGTAGCAACCAGGAACATCTCGGTTCTTGGAGTGAACTGCTGCACAGCAAGATAACTGAAAGTTGAAAATTGTGGTAAAAGTCTGTTTGATTTTTCTGATTCAAATTGAAACTTTCAATTTAAAATATACTCCCTCCGTCCCAAAATTCTTGTCTTAGATTTGTCTAAATACAGATGTATCTAATTACGATTTAGTGTTAGATACATCCGTATCTAGACAAATCTAAGACAAGAATTTTGGGACGGAGGGAGTATTAGCTAGAAGAATCAGTACCAACTAGCCTAGTACCAACTAGCAAGATCCCACACACAGCCTATTCCAGGTTCTACTCCCAGAACAGGCAGTAATGAGGCATGTTCAGCCTTTCAATTTTTGGAGCTGTGGGACCCACATGGCAGAGATGTACAGTACTCCCTCCATCCCGTAATGTAAGACGTTTCTTGACTCTAGTGTAGTGTCAAAAAACGTCTTACATTATGGGACGGAGGGAGTAGTTAGCAAAAAAGGCAGGGCGGAGATAGTCCCCTCCGCACCAAGGGAATAAAGGCGTTGCCATTTGCCACTGGCATGTTGTGTTTTGTTCATGGTTTATCAGCTTTCAAAAACAAACATTTTGTCTGGCATTTTACTGGGATCCACTGAAAACGTCCAAAATTCTGACACCTACTTACCGTTAGGTTTTATTTAGCCGTATTAATTTATTTTCATATATCATTATTAGTTTATTGAGTATCTTGTATACATTTTCTATTGAATAAATTTTCAGTTTTAATATTTTTGTTTTCTTCCAGCTGTTGGGAGATATGCTCCTTGATAGATCAAATTCTGCAGTCATGATGCGATATGTTGGTTCAAAGGATAATCTTATGATTCTGATGAATCTTTTAAGGGTAAGTTTGCTGCATTTATAACCTGTAAAAGTTTCAGCGTGCAACTTCTAATGTCATCATCCATGCCAGGAGGTTGCTGTTTAAAGCACATCCTAGCCTGTATTGGCTGATATTAACAAACATCCCCAATCCAACATATTATCATTGTATCTTTTCTATACTGTCCTTGCATATCCTTGGATCTGATATATCCAATATACAGCTATCCTGAAGCTGATCTGAATATGCTAGGCCTTAGGCATTTATGCATCGAAAGTTAAATTCCAAAGAAATGATAAAAACTTCCGTCATTTTTTCTGTTCGAAGGAATGCATGGAAACAGGTTTCACAATCTTATTTTGATTTTTTTTGTGAACTTCTTTGATCTAGTCTCTGAAGGGCTACCGGTACTCGTTTCCTTCCAGTTTTCACTTATTCACGAAGTTTTCATGTGTAGCTGGTTAGTCTTTTTTCTTTAAACTTCACAAAATCACCATGTCATAGATAATTCCTTTGATGTGTCAGTTGCCTCTTGTATTGAAATCAGAACTCCAAACAATATTAGCTGGAGTAGACTAGCATTGGGCTTATAAGTTGGCATCCATTAATTTCACTGGGATTTCTGCTCGAAACCTAGGGAATATAAATGGTCCTTGCTGGGTTATGAGAACTTTTCTCCCCAAGATCTATTATAGAATGTTGCTTATGTTCCTGCCGGTTGTGGGTTGTCCTGTGATTCAACGAATGATGGAACTTCAAAGAATAAAGATATGATGTACTTGTTATTGTCACGAACCAAATGTTGTTTTAACAGGATTCTTTGGTCATATAAAGCTACATTACCGTTCAGTTGCACGAATTTCATTCAGATGCTCATAGTTGAAATGCAGATCAGCACCTTACTGTGTCGTTGCATGATTATCTGTCAATATTACTGTGTTGTCAATTTGCTTATTGTTTTCTCAAAAATTTCAGGACTCGAGCAAAAATATTCAAATAGAATCTTTTCATGTGTTCAAGGTGGGTACTGACATCGTAAATAATCTGGCTCCTGTAAATATTTGTTGTTTGTACTCATGCTGATTATCATGTTGCTACATATTTCAGCTATTTGCTGCAAATAAAAACAAACCAGCTGAGGTTGTGAACATACTAGTCACAAATCGAAGCAAGCTTCTTCGATTTTTTGCCGGATTCAAAACTGACAAAGGTAGTTGCATGCTTGTCTGTACTTATGTCTGCACCTGTTTTCTGTGGTTCAGTTTTATTTTGAGCTTATCAGCTCGTATACGTTATTACCTCAATTGAGCCTTTGCTTATTCTAGGATTTAGTTTTTGCTTGTAACAACTCCCCATGAACTGATAGGTCGTTTACGATTTTGTAGAGGATGAGCAGTTTGAGGCAGACAAGGAGCAGGTCATAAAGGAGATATCAGCATTGTAACTTCCCTGATGTAGCTTGCGGAAGATTACAAGTTAGGCCTTGCTTAAAGTGGCCTCTCGTGGATTACTGTATTTACCTCACCATGAGAGGCTCTTGCATGGATCCACCGTAATATTTATTAGCGAAGCTGTTTGTGTAATAATAGACTTCTGTGTGTTATTATGTTGGAGTCAAGCAACGGCATGATTATAACTGATGCTGCTACGAGGATGTGATGCTATTTATATGGTTTTGTGGTTGGTCCGAAATTGGGACAGGCGTTTTACCTTATGTTTGGGGTCCTGGCCTTATTTTAAGACACCTGGATCCTTTCATGTACATTATTCTGACATGAGAAGCCTATTGGGGGCCCGGATAGTACTAGACCGATCTAAATTGTGTTGGATCTGTTAGATGTAAAATGAGAGACAGTAGACAGATGTAGAAGTGAACAATTGTCTTTATTAATGATTGATTACAGGTATACAGCCCCGAGGGGATGCATCGAACAGACGCGAGGGTCCGGAGAGATGCGAACGAACAGTCACGCCCTTCGTGTATGGGCGGCTAGGGATAGGGCGCTGATCTGCGCCAGCTCCACCGGTCTGCCTGCGTCCGTTGGATTCATCCATAACATTAGGGCCTCTTTTGGTTCATGGGATAGTATTATCGTAGGAATAGGAATTTTGTAGGAAATGAGATGACATCTCAAATTCTATGAGTAGGAATAGGAAACGAAATATTATTTAGTTGACAGCAAATGAATTTTTTCATTGAGTTTAGGCTCATTTTTATTTTCCTATGAAATGTGGAGGATAGCAACCAATCTTATGTAGGAATAGGAATCCATTCCTATGAACCAAAGGGATTTAAAAGAAAAAAATCTTATAAGAATCATATCCTCTAGAATTCCTATAAAATTCCTCCAAACCAAAGGAGGACTAGATCTGTCTCCTTTCAGTCATGATTGTCTCTCAGTCCCGCATCTCGCACGCGTACATGAAAAATAAAGATGCATCCACCTTCTTTTCAACTGCTCACGCACAACTCTCTCCCATGCGTCTTCCCATGTTTCTACGCACTGACGATTGCAACACCCCATGGCACAGGTTCCAGCTCTGTGTGCAAGTGGTACCAACACCCTGCGCTAGTCGAAAAAAATGGCCACTCGTCGTTGTAGCATTCGCGATTGGCGTCGCAGCTTTCTGCGTCATCGGTCGAAGCTTTTTGAGTTGCCGTTTGCAGCTTCTGCCAACGCCGGTCATATGTGGAAAAATGGGAGGAGTATGATATTTGATATGATGCCAAGACTCCTGCAAACCTAGTGGGAAAAATAAGGAGAAAATATTGCAACATACAATAGTTATCGTCTCATTTAACTCAATATGCGAGAACCATACCAATTACATGAACATATTTATGACATGTGGAAGTTGGTAGAGACTTTATGAACAAATCAGTCACATGGTTTGACTTGCAAGATATGCAATATAACGATATTGCTTATCACGTAACCTGTTTGCATCCAAGCAACACAAGCAACATTATCTTTGAGATAATGGTTGGTGGATGTAGCCACGAGGTCTGTTTCGAAGGCTCTCATGAGATGGCTATCACATAGCAGGAACCCAAACCTTGTCTATGATCTGACATAGTAGGGGGATCTGATCGATGTATCCAATGATATTGGTGTCCAGATTTATCTGAAACTGAAAGATAAGGACAAAATGTTCGATGCCTTGACGATATCCAAAGATATTCTTGAGCCCCAACCAATTATGTGTGGTGGGTCCAATGGCACTAGGATGTGAAACTATATGTCCCAATATCGCATTCCCATCAAGTCATGGTTTTAATGGATCTTTCTCTACGTCTAGAGGACGAAGCGATGCGAGTTATGGATGCATAAAATTTGGCCATGATGAATTTCTTCAATATATTTTGGATATAGACAACATGGTGTACCATAATGTATGATTGAAGGTGCTCGAGGTTTTACCCACATCCTTCATCTCAAATTCCGTCATTTAGATGATCACATGCTTAACATGTGTGGATAACATCAGTGTAGGAGTAATCCTTGTGAATAAGGAACTCACTACATCGATTGTACCAAAATATACCGACAACAATAAGCCGTATAGTGACTTACTAATTTTACACAATGTATGTTTTATTTTGCATTTCGATCCAGAAGTGAGATTCCAACGGGAACCATCTATGTCTGAATCTAATGATCCACATGAATATGTAATCACTACACCTATCAAATGCATAGATATATGATTTTGTACTGCAATGATATAAGTTATCGAAAAGAGACTCCACCTCTAAAGAATAGTTGGGTATCTGCGTGAACCCTTGTGCTACAATACTTGCTCTGTGTTTCACCACCTCGTTGTTCTCAATTCTGCTTCCAGAAGAAAACTGGTGTAGGTATTGCTTATGAATACCTTCCCATTATTGAGCAAGATTATTTATACCTAGATTATACCCGTTGCTTGAGTTCAGTCTGAGTGTTGTTCATACTTTGCCATGGCCATGGTCTTAGGGTCTGAATCATTTGAAAGGTTTTGCAATCTAGTTGAGAAATGTACGTCGACAATTGTAGACTTCCGATTATATGTTTCTCTAGAATCTTATATCGATATATAGTTGATGGAAACATCGTTACCCATGGTGACTGCTCGCGATTTCCTAATACAGTTGAGTCGGGTATTCCGATGTCCCGATCAATGTGCGCACTATGACCTGCGTTGGTGGAGGTTTCCCATCTACTAGGTGTATGCTACCCATTAATTAGGTGTTTGTTAACGTGAAGTTGACTTGCATTTACTGATTCAGAGGCCTCAATACCCTTGCTTGCGAGAAGTCGAATCCTGATGTACTTTTTCCATACATCTCCTCCTGTTGCTTCGAACGGGGAGTGGAGTAGATTTTGTTGGTACCTTCACTCTTTTCAGGCATTTTTTGCAGGATTGTAGGATTGTGTGACACCTTTATAGTCAGTAAATGAATTAGGCAGGTTATTTGCAATGTGTTGCAAATCTTCTGAACTCATGGGTCAGATCTTTGAGTGCATGGATTTGAGGTAGAAATGTGTTGAATATTCCAATAATTTCCTGGCATTCTTTATGGTACTTGAAATCTCCCCCTAATGCCTGGAAAAGTTCACCATTGAATCAACATACTGGCCTTGAATAACTCCCCATGTAAGGGGCTTGAGGTATTGATGGCAATACAGTTATCCCTAACATAGATCCCAAATATATGTTGAGGGGCCAATGATATATGCGGGGGTGGTGATATCGGTATGTAGCCGAGTTACCGCAGATTGCGAAATACTTGGTAGATTTCCATGTATCAAAGATAGAGGGGAATAATATTATGCAGTTTGGTCACGAGCGTGTAAAACTACATAAATCCAACGTAAAGTTAGTAAGTTGCAATTCCAGAGTAAAGATAATGCAATGAGCTTAACTCTTTGGATAAAGGATTCTACCAAACCATTTTGAGTCTAGACATTGGCACAAAGTGCTAAGCTTCTATCCTACGGCCATATTAAAGGCACGACGGAGAATTATGCAATGTTGCCCATTTGATTTGCTTGAAATCGATGGTCAGGATAATCAACAAATGGTTTTCATGTGGATAAAGACACACTTGAGACCATCATGTAGATGTGTCTTTTAAAACCATGGAATACCCGAATAGTCTAGTCAATAGTTGGGAAGAGCCACTTACCTTGACTTGATGCATTCAAGGAGTTTGAGTGGTTCAGCGTAGACTTTAAGGTGCACGAGCCTTAAAATTAGCTTCCCTGCATCACATGTAGTGCGAAAATCCAAATATTGTTAGAATTTGGCATCATAATAGTATAACCAATGGAATTGCTGATAGTTTTTGTTTCAACCCAATATCACGATGACCAAGGCGAGTATGCCAACTTTGTCATGCAGAAGACATTCTGGAAAACTATCTTGTACGCAACATGCGCTACGGGTTGTGTAGTATGTGTAGTACAATCTAGAGGATAAGGAGATAATGTGTTTGCCATATCCGTACATGGTGAAGAGAAAATATTCCTCTCTGTTGTCATCATAAGTTCCGCTATGGAAACTATTTTGATGGATATCTCCATAGTTCATTAGGGTATGAGTTGAACCGGGACACAATAAAGCATCCTTGATGGTACTCGAGTACCCATAGGGATAGTAAATATGACCCGAGTTGAGCCAACAATTACCTCATCGCGTATAGCGATTTCAAAATATCTCATTCTCTCTCAACAAGAGTGGAAACATTTTACTTCCCTGAGTTCTGGTGCATATATCTACAATACACATATCATCTTTCATCAGATTGACCCCCATAGAAATCTATATATAGACTTGAGGATTCTCAATATGAAAATCACTTCAGATATATAGAATACATACAAATGTATTGTACCAAAGTGCTGATACAATATATTGTGATATACAATATATGATGACAATAATACTTATGTTCTTATTAGAACAATAGAAATGGACATAAATTATATTGACCACCGAGGAGATTGAGAGACTATTTATAGTCTCCAAACATATCAGTTGAGACATATTCAACCATCACTTTCTCTGTGCCCATAGGGTCCTATCACCGCTAGTGATGTCGTGTTGAAGGTTGAAGTGAGCTTCAAACCTTTTCCCTTGAGGTCATTTGCATCCCAGGGATTTCTAGTACAGAATAACCAAATGCTGAGATCTGGATCGATATAATACCTTACAATGTATAAGGCAACATATTTTTTCTATTAGCGGTGTGCCTCCGACTGGAGGTGGATCCACGGGTCTTGAATTGCACACATTATCCCATGAGACACAAGAGCGATCATGATGCCCATGACCCAGGTGGGGTAGTGGTGGCCATTGAGGGCCAATGCCTCAAATTCTCTAGCCATCACTTACCAGAGATAATTAATTTACACTAGGTAAATTAAAGACCACCATGGTTAGTGTTATAATGAATTTTGAAAAATTAATGAGATTTCAAGAAGTTGGCTTGAAATCATTAGTGTGAATCTCAAATTGCTAAGTATGACACCTTGAAGATAATCTCCAAAATGGAGTAGATCTCGCATCGTATAATTTGATGAAATCAGTAGATACTCACTCGGAATGTCTTATGTCATGACATAGTAAAATGTGCGGGAGAGCACTTTGTAAAGCAATCATAATGTCAAAATGACAAAATGTAAGCTTCAACATTACTGGTGATAATCTGCAAAGCAATAGATCTACACACTACCTTGTATCCCAATACATCAATTTGAAGAATCACTAAGAATTTTGCATCCATATTTGCAAGAAGTTAAAAATCTCAATTGCAAATAGATATAATTAATCTCGACATGTGACATGGAAATATATTACATCAACTTAGGTTCTGGAATACATTGATACTCAACAGAAAACAATACTGAAATATATGTAGTGAATTTAACAGGTCTAAAACAGGAATGAAATCACTGCTAGAACTAACTTATTTGGCTGATGGTCGCCTAAATTTCAAGCGCATGCACATAGGCCACGCAAGGCAGCAATAGCCTAATCAACCCAAGTAGATAAGGTAGAGCGACCAAAGGCAAGAAAAATTTCCCAGCTAATTCGATCCCAAATCCACATCGAGAGAGGCAGAGGACCCCACGACCGACCGACCGCATCACCGGCGGCGAGAGGAACTCCCGTGGCGCTCATCCTCATCGGAAGAGCCTTCACGAAGGAGGGTGCAGGTGAGATGCATTTGGAGGTGCCGTTCCCGAGCTCGAGGGCCACCGAGCTCCATGTGCCAGTGTGTCCGGAGCGGCTACTCGACGGCGGACTCGCCAGCGGAATGCCGAGGGACAAGAGGCAGCGATGAACCCCCGCGCACGGTGAAAGCGGAGGGGTGGCCGGCGTCTGGGACAACAGGCGTGGTGCGACAACATCGACATCGACAACCGTGTGGTTGGAGGAGCCGCCCATGCCCGAACCGAAGACGAAGGAGGACGCGATGGTCGATGCCGAGACGAAGGCTAGTGCGTGGATGGCGGCAACCTCGACGACCGCAAGGGTCAGAGATGGCAGGCGCCGCGGCGCGATGGCGTTGCTTGCGACGTGTGCCACCGTCGGCAACCTCTGGGGCGGCGCGCCGCCTTCGGCCTCAACAACTGCTGGGGTTGGATGCTGCAATGGCGTGACCCCATCTTCTTCATCGTTAATGAGGATGATTCCTTTCTCCAATTGTGCCGCTACGACCAGGTTGGCCATGTTGTGCGCGCTTGAGGGCATCGCCGTCTGGCCGTCCCATATCGCGGGAGGGGCCATGGAGCGTTATAGACGCTTGGCACCGCGCGCCGGAGGGTGATGCACCACAAGGAGCCGCCTCAAACGTCATGCGCCAAGGCGACACTCACTGCTGCCGCTGGCAATGGGCTCGAGCACCAGGCATGGGAAGGGCCTCGCCAGGGCAAGACATGCTTCGTGGCTTCCTGTTTGTGGTAAAGCAAATATTTTGTAGCCATTTATGACCCACAAGTATAGGGGATTAATCGTAGTCCTTTTGATAATTAAGAGTGTCGAACCCAACGAGGTGCGGAAGAAAATGACAAGCGGTTTTCAACAAGGTATTTTCTGCAAGCACTGAAATTATTGGTAACAAGTAGTTTGATAGCAAGGTAATTTGTAACGAGCAACACATAACAATTGTAACAAAGGTGCAGCAAGGTAGCCCAATCCTTTTTATACCAAAGGACAGGCCGGAACTTTCTCTTATAGCAAGCAAAGCGTTCTTGAGGACACATGGGAATTCATCTAGTCACTTTCATCATGTTTGTTTGATTCGCGTTTGTTACTTTGATAATCTGATATGTGGGTGGACCGGTGCTTGGGTGCCATACTTACTTGAACAAGCCTCCCACTTATGATTAACCCCTCTCGCAAGCATCCGCAACTATGAAAGAATAATTAATATAAATCTAACCATAGCATGAAACATATGGGTCCAAATCAGCCCCTTATGGTACAATGCATAAACTATGATTTAAGCTTCTGTCACTCTAGCAACACATCATCTAATTACTACTCCACAATGCCTTCCCTTAGGCCCAAAGATGGTGAAGTGGCATGTTGTGGACATTCACACGACACCACTAAAGGAAGCAACAACATACATATCATCAAAATATAGAACGAATACCAAATTCACATGATTACTAATAACAAGACTTCTCGCTTCTCCTCAAGAACAAAAGTAACTACCCACAAATCATGTTCATGTTCAAGATCAGAGGGGTATTGAATATTATTAAGGATCTGAACATTTAATCTTCCACCAAATAAACCAACTAGCATCAACTACAAGATGTAATCAACACTACTAGCAACCCACATGTACCAATGAGGTTTTGAGACAATGATTGAATACATGAGATGGACTAGGGTTTGAGATGAGATGGTGTTGGTGAAGATGTTGATGAATATTGGTCCTCCCATGATGAGAGGATCGTTGGTGATGATGATGGCTTCGATTTTCCCCTCCCAGAGGGAACTTTTCCTGACGGAATCGCCCCGTCGGAGAGCAAAAGTGCTCCTGCCCAGGTTCTACCTCGAGCTGGCGGCGCTTCATCCCGAAACCTTCCTTCTGATTTTTCTAGGTCAAATAGCACCTTATAGCAGAAGATGGGCTTCAGAGGCCTGCTAGGGGCCCCACAAGCTCGGGAGGCACGCCCTAGTGGCCCCCCAGGCTTGCGGCTGCCTTGTGGGCCCCCTTCTGTTGATTCTTTCGTCAATATTTTTTATATATTCCAAAATAATTCTTCGTCAATTTTCAGGTCATTTGGAGCTGTGCAGAATACGTGTCTCCGGTATATCCCTTTCCAGTCTAGAATTCCAACTGTCGGCAATCTCCGTCTTCATGTGAAACTTGCAAAATAAGAGAGAAAAAGCATAAGAATTGTATCATAAATTGAAATATCAGTCCATAATGCAATAAATATCAATAGGAAAACATGATGCAAAATAGACGTATCAACTCCCCCAAGCTTAGATCTCGCTTGTCCTCAAGCGAAAGCTGATATCGATAATCATGACCACATGTTTAGAGAGAGAGAGAGAGAGGTGTCGATTAAAAAAAATACAGACATGAAAGCATCACAGTCATTATCATAACAACAATGTGTCATCATTAAACTTCTCATGCTAGAGTAACATTTCATTCACAGGCTAAAGTATGAAGCATAAACTTTATTGGAAACTAACAAACTATGATTTCAGTCATTGAAACAATCACAATCCGTCATTTTTTCAAAAAGGGTCTATGTAAGAGCTTTGTTTAGCAAGTTCACATACTCAACTATCATTCAGTCTTGTATGATTGCTGACACTCAAGGCATATTTATAGAGCAAAAGTTTCAGTCAGACACATAGAAAGATATGGGCTTACAGTTTTGCCTCCCAACTTATTTACCTCAAGGGTAATGTCAACAATAATAACTCATGATCACCTACATTCAGGTGGATATATATATATATATATATATATATATATATATATATATATATATATATATATATATATATATATATATATACATATGGATCTATCCACCACATAATGCTTACCACTAAAAAGTACATAGAGAGGAATAGGGATGACCACTATTGACTCTTGCATAAAAACAGATACATGAAAGTAAAAGATAGGCCCTTCGCAGAGGGAAGCAGAGTTTGTCATGCGCCTTTTTGTTTTTGGATGTGGAAGCTCTTATTGTAAAGGAACGTCACTTTATATTGCCCCTTATGATAGCAACCTTCATTATGCGGTTTGTTGCTTTTATTTCTCACCATCACAAGATCGTACAAAGCTTATTTTCCCTTAAAATAAAAGATCATACACATTTAGGAGCAATTTTTGTTGCTTTCTGCATCGATGACAACTTACTTGAAGGATCTTATTCAATCCATAGGTAGATATGATGGACACTCATGGGAAGAAACTGGGTTTAAGGGTTTCAGATGCACAAGTAGTATCTCTACTTAGTGCGAATTTTTGGCTAGCAAAAGATCCTAGAAAAGCACAACATGTTAGAAGATCCATAACAATATAACTTCTATGTGAATATAAATAACCATAACTCACGTTGTCTTCCTTGTCCAACGTTAACTTGATATAGAATAATTGATGGGGGCTCACAATCATACAAGATGTCCAAGATAGTATATTTATATGTGAGACCTCTCTTCCTTCATTACTTTTTCCATGGATTGCACCAATGACCAATGCTATGCTTGTCAACTTCGAACAAATTTTATCAACTATACTTATTTTATGTGAAGTCATTACTCCCCATGGGATTAGCATATGATCTTTTCATTCTTTTATTATTTATTTTTCATTGCTAAGATTGAAACAAGAAAGCAAAGCAAAAACTCAAACTACTCTTTATTATATTACTCGCACATGATTACATAGATGGATAGATAGATCACTAAGCAAGCACTCAAAAATGGATCAAACTAAAACTTTTATTCTTCTAAATCACGAAATAACTAAGGATTGAACTAAAATAGATAATGATGATAAAAGTGGTGGTGATACGATACCGGGGCACCTCCCCCAAGCTTGTCACAAGCTAAGGGGAGTGCCCATACCCGTGTACTCAAGTATCCTTCTTCGGTGATGGTGATGGTGATGAAGTAGTAGGCTTGTCATCCAGTTTCGAAGGCATCGGCTCCCCATCATAAAAAATGAACGTGTCTCCGGGTCGTGAAATTCGCAGCTAAACTCATACCTTTAAACCTGGCCTCATACTCAAAGTTTTTGATTTTGCAAATCATAGATTTGGGCTTGAAGGAAATCAATCATGTCATTGAGCCTGAAGATGGCGTCTCCAATCCCCTTGCTGTCCAACTTGTGCTCACGGGTGAATTCCGCGATCATGGAGTGGTTAGCATTGAGTCCACGCTCTACCATCCCCTGGCACTTAAAGATCTCTTGTTGTAAGTGCATGTAGTGCCCCTTAGTGATTTTGGTGTATTGAAGACTTATAGGTTAAGGGACTGATGCATTTGTGAGTGTACACAGGTCTATAAGTCTATGAGGAGTTTGATATTTACAGAGAAAGTCGACCCCTAAAAATGAAGTTCTTCGACTGAAGACTTTGGATTTTTGAAGACTTTCTGAAGACTTTGAAAGTGAAGAAATTGGTGTGATCCTGAAGGCTTGGTATTCATTCGAGGAACATGAAGCATGAAGACTTTTGTTTTATTTGTTTTATTTTCTCTTTCTTGAGTCATAGGAAACACCGTATTGTTAAAGGGGGTCGAGGAAATACTAATGAAAAATTTCCAAGTGATGCTCAACTCAAATCCTACACCTACCAATCCCTTCGAGTGAAGCCATTGGAAATCTCATACAGCTCAGTCAATTTCTTCAGTGACAAAGACGAAGTTCTTCTGGTCCTTGAGGAATTTGTTCTGACTGAGGAGTTAGGAATTCGCCAGTGCGGATTGCCTACACAGTGAGGAACATGATAGCCCTGAGGAATTTGATACTCAAAATTCTGACCATTGGTGTGCTATGCGCTAGCTGTCCCAAAATAGCTACCCACCTAACGGTCATATCATTGAAGGGCATTTATGTCTTATCATGTCGGGCTGCTCCCTAGGCTATAAATGTTGGGGAACGTAGTAATTTCAAAAAATTTCCTACGCACACGCAAGATCATGGTGATGCATAGCAACGAGGGGAGAGTGTGATCTACGTACCCTTGGTAGATCGACAACAGAAGCGTTTGGTTGATGTAGTCGTACGTCTTCACGGCCCGACCGATCAAGCACCGAAACTACGGCACCTCCGAGTTTTAGCACACGTTCAGCTCGATGACGATCCCCGGACTCCGATCCAGCAAAGTGTCAGGGAAGAGTTCCGTCAGCACGACGGCGTGGTGACGATCTTGATGTACTACTGTCGCAGGGCTTCGCCTAAGCACCACTACAATATTAACGAGGACTATGGTGGCTGGGGGCGCCGCACACGGCTAAGAATAAGATCACGTGGATCAACTTGTGTGTTTCTGGGGTGCCCCTGCCTTCGTATATAAAGGACTAAGGGGGGGGGGTGCGGCCGGCCTAGGAGAGGCGCGCCAGGAGAGTCCTACTCCCTTTGGGAGTAGGATTCCCCCCCCCCCCCAATCCTAGTTGGAATAGGATTCGCGGAGGGGGGAAAAGAGAGAGAGGGGCCGGCCCCCTCTCCTTGTCCTATTCGGACCAAGGGAGGGGAGGGGCACGCAGCCCATGTTGGGCTGCCTCTTCTCTTTTTCCACTAAGGCCCACTATGGCCCATATAGCTCCCGGGGGGTTCCGGTAACCTCCCGGTACTCCGGTAAAATCCCGATTTCACCCGGAACACTTCCGATATCCAAACATAGGCTTCCAATATATCAATCTTTATGTCTCGACCATTTCGAGACTCCTCGTCATGTCCGTGATCACATCCGGGACTCCGAACAAACTTCGGTACATCAAAATGCATAAACTCATAATATAACTGTCATCGTAACCTTAAGCGTGCGGACCCTACGGGTTCGAGAACAATGTAGACATGACCGAGACATGTCTCCGGTCAATAACCAATAGCGGGACCTGGATGCCCATATTGGCTCCTATATATTCTATGAAGATCTTTATCGGTCAGACAGCATAACAACATACGTTGTTCCCTTTGTCATCGGTATGTTACTTGCCCGAGATTCGATCGTCGGTATTCCAATACCTAGTTCAATCTCGTTACCGGCAAGTCTCTTTACTCGTTCTGTAATACATCATCCCGCAACTAACTCATTAGTTGCAATGCTTGCAAGGCTTAAGTGATGTGCATTACCGAGAGGGCCCAGAGATACCTCTCCGACAATCGGAGTGACAAATCCTAATCTCGAAATACGCCAACCCAACATGTACCTTTGGAGACACCTGTAGAGCTCCTTTATAATCACCCAGTTACGTTGTGACGTTTGGTAGCACACAAAGTGTTCCTCCGGCAAATGGGAGTTGCATAATCTCATAGTTATAGGAACATGTATAAGTCATGAAGAAAGCAATAGCAACATACTAAACGATCGGGTGCTAAGCTAATGGAATGGGTCATGTAAATCAGATCATTCACTTAATGATGTGATCCCGTTAATCAAATAACAACTCCTTGATCATGGTTAGGAAACATAACCAGCTTTGATTAACGAGCTAGTCAAGTAGAGGCATACTAGTGACACTCTGTTTGTCTATGTATTCACACATGTATTATGTTTCCGGTTAATACAATTCTAGCATGAATAATAAACATTTATCATGATATAAGGAAATAAATAATAACTTTATTATTGCCTCTAGGGCATATTTCCTTCAGTCTCCCACTTGCACTAGAGTCAATAATCTAGATTACACAGTAATGATTCTAACACCCGTGGAGCCTTGGTGCTGATCATGTTTTGCTCGTGGAAGAGGCTTAGTTAATGGGTTTGCAACATTCAGATCCGTATGTATCTTGCAAATCTCTATGTCTCCCACCTGGACTAGATCCCGGATGGAATTGAAGCGTCTCTTGATGTGCTTGGTTCTCTTGTGAAATCTGGATTCCTTTGCCAAGGCAATTGCACCAGTATTGTCACAAAAGATTTTCATTGGACCCGATGCACTAGGTATGACACCTAGATCGGATATGAACTCCTTCATCCAGACTCCTTCATTTGCTGCTTCCGAAGCAGCTATGAACTCCGCTTCACATGTAGATCCCGCCACGACGCTTTGTTTAGAACTGCACCAACTGACAGCTCCACCGTTTAATGTAAACACGTATCCGGTTTGCGATTTAGAATCTCCGGATCAATGTCAAAGCTTGCATCAACATAACCGTTTACGATGAGCTCTTTATCACGTCCATATACGAGAAACATATCCTTAGTCCTTTTCAGGTACTTCAGGATGTTCTTGACCGCTGTCCAGTGATCCACTCCTGGATTACTTTGGTACCTCCCTGCTAGAATTATAGCAAGGCACACATCAGGTCTGGTACACTGCATTGCATACATGATAGAGCCTATGGCTGAAGCATAGGGAACATATTTCATATTCTGTAACACCCGGATAATTAAGCTACAGTAATCCCTGCTAATGATGCCACGTCACCTCGGTTACCATGATTAAACTCACGTTGATTCGAACCCGGTTCAAATTCAATTGAAAACATAGGCAAACAATAAAAGTTTTCAAAAATTAAATCTAAAATGTTCGGGGGTTGTCAAATATTACAAAGTTAATTATGGTGGGGTGCACACATTTTTATAAAGTATCTAGATAGACTAAATAAAATAAAACAGAAAAAAAAAGACAAAGAAAACAAAAATGGGAGAGGGGGAGAAAACCCCACTGGCCCAACTGGGCCAAGCCCCCACCTGGCCCAGCCGGCCACCCCCTGGCCCGGCCCAACCCCCTCACTCCCTTATCCCCCCCCGGTCGGCAGGAAACCCTAGCCGCACCCATTCCCCCCCGATCCCCTCCTCCTCCCTCCCCGCGCCGATCCGGATCGGCACCGGCCGATCCCGTCGCCCCCCTCGTCGCCGTCGGCCGCCTCCCCGCCCTCCTCCTCACCGGTCG
>NC_041382.1:165905677-165913293 GCF_002162155.2 Triticum dicoccoides
TCGCCGGCGCCGATTCCGGCCGAGTCCGGCCGCGCCACTGCCACCATTGGACGCGCCGTCCTCCCCGCTTCCGAACGCACCGCCCGCGCCCCTTTTTGGACACCGAATGACGAAGTCCGGCGAGGTCCGGCGCCCCCTCCGCCGCGGACGCCCACCGGGGCTCCCCAACGCCGGCCACCGACGTGGCCGCCCGGGGCCACCGCCTGGGCCACTGACTGGTGGGCCCAGGGCCCCCCCCGCCGCCCTGATTGACTCGGTTAGCTGGGCTGACCGGTCCACCCCTTGCCTATGACATGGGGGCCCCACCCCCAGGACGTTTTTAAAATAAAAGAAAAGGGAAAAGGAATTTAGATAAATATAATTAATAAAAATAATCATGAGTAAAATTAATTAATTAATTAAGTAAATAATTAATTTAATTAATCCTGATTAATTAAACCTAATGACTAATTAACCTAATTAACTACTGTTAATTAAACTTAACTAAAATAAATAGTTAACAGAGTATGACGAACGGGACCCACATGTCCGGGTTGACCTAGTCAACCCTGTTGACTGCTGACGTCAGCATGGCATCATGCTGACGTCATAATTCCATTTTTCGAATTAAATAATTAATTGATTAAATTCCAGAAATTAATAAAATCTTTAAAAAATCATATCTTTTAATCCGTAACTCGGATTAAAATATTTTCAACATGAAAGTTGCTCAGAACGACGAGACGAATTCGGATACGCAGTCCGTTCGTCCGCCACACCCCCCTAACCTATCAAACCCGCAACTTTCCCCCTCCGGCTCCTCTGCCTGAAAACACGAAACACCGGGAATACTTTCCCGGATGATTCCCCCCTTAACCAGTACCACCTCATACCACGTTAGGGCACGCCTAGCATCGCTTCTTGACATGTCATGCATCGATATGCATCTGTTTACTTGGTATTCATTGTTTCTTCCCCCTCTTCTCTCCGGTAGACTACGAGACCGACGCTGCTGCTGCCCAGTTCGACTACGGTGTTGACGACCCCTCTCTCTTGCCAGAGCAACCAGGCAAGCCCCCCCCCCTTGATCACCAGATATCGCCTACTCTTCTCTATACTGCTTGCATTAGAGTAGTGTAGCATGTTACTGCTTTCAGATACTCCTATACTGCTGCATAGCCTGTCCTTGTTACTTCTGTTGTTACCTTACCTGCAATCCTATATGCTTAGTATAGGATGCTAGTACATTCATCTATGGCCCTACATTCTTGTCCGTCTGCCGTGCTATACTATCGGGCCGTGATCACTCGGGAGGTGATCACGGGTATATACTATATACTTATACATGATACATGTGAGACTAAAGTCGGGTCGGCTGGTGGAGCACCCGCGAGTGGATCTTGAGGCGGAGCGACAGGGCAGGTTGAGACCGCCTAGGAGAGAGGTGGGCCTGGCCCTGTTCGGCGTTCGCGGATACTTAACACGCTTAACGAGGTCTTGGTATTTGATCTGAGTTGGCTACGAGCTTATACGCACTAACCATCTATGCGGGAGTAGTTATGGGTATCCCGGCGTCGTGGTATCAGCCGAAGCACTTCGTGACGCCAGCGACTGAGCGGCGCGCGCTGGATTGGACTGGAACGCCACTAGGCTAGGTCTGCTTCCGGCCGCGTTCGCAACGTGCAGGTGTGCATTGGGCGATGGGCCTAGACCCCTGTACGCTTAGGTTTAGACCGGTGTGCTGGCCTCTATGTTGAGCCTAGGTAGGGCTGCGACGTGTTGATCTTCCGCGGCCGGGCATGACCCAGGAAAGTGTGTCCGGCCAAATGGGATCAAGCGTGCTGGGTAAGATGGTGCACCCCTGCAGGGAAGTTAATCTATTCGAATAGCCGTGATCTTCGGTAACAGGATGACTTGGAGTTGTACCTTGAGCTTATGACAACTAGAACCGGATACTTGATAAAACACACCCTTCCAAGTGCCAGATACAACCGGTGGTCGCTCTCTCTCAGGGGTATGAGGAGGGGATCGCCGGGTAGGATTATTGCTATGTGATGTTACTTGGAGGACTTCAGATCGTCCTCTTCTACCTGTTGCAAGACAGGTGACCAGAAGCGTAGTCTTCGTTAAGACTAGCTATCCCCCTCTTATTCTGGCATTCTGCAGTTCAATCCATTGATATGGCCCTTTACACATATATCCATGCATATGTAGTGTAGCTCCTTGCTTGCGAGTACTTTGGATGAGTACTCACGGTTGCCTTGTTCCCCCTTTTCCCCTACCTCTACTCGATTGCTGCAACCAGACGATGGAGCCCAGGAGCCAGACGCCACCGTCGATAACGACTACTACACTAGAGGTGCCTACTACTACGTGCAGCCCGCTGACGACGACCAGGAGTAGTTAGGAGGATCCCAGGCAGGAGGCCTGCGCCTCTTTCGATCTGTATCCCAGTTTGTGCTAGCCATCTTATGGCAACTTGTTTAACTTATGTCTGTACTCAGATATTGTTGCTTTCGCTGACTCGTCTATGATCGAGCACTTGTATTCGAGCCCTCGAGGCCCCTGGCTTGTATTATGATGCTTGTATGACTTATTTATGTTTTAGAGTTGTGTTGTGATATCTTCCCGTGAGTCCCTGATCTTGATCATACACGTTTACGTGCATGATTAGTGTACGATTGAATCGGGGGCGTCACAAGTTGGTATCAGAGCCGACTGCCTGTAGGAATCCCCCATCCACACTCCTTGGCCGAAGTCGAGTCTAGACATTGCAAAAACTTTTACTAACTTGGCTGTGTGCCTTACGGGCCCATGTCGCCATTGGGTGTTATTAGGATCTTTTACTCCTCAACCTTTACTCTGGGACTCTGAACTCTCTTCTACTCGGGTTAAACGAATTTACTAACTAACACTAGGATCCCGTGACCACATTCACCCCAAAGTTGGATAAAGCCATAGTTGTTTCTTGGAATTGTATTTTGATCAATTTCCACACTGTCATTTGACTCCTTTGAAACATCTTTGTTTCAGATGGAACCCACGAGGCAGGTCGTGCGCCACACGACGGCCATTGGTGCCTCGGGATCACCTGCGGTGCTTGCAGAGATGATGACCTATCTGGGTTATCGCTGGCACCCTGAGTACTCCGTCTATGAGGAGTACCAGGACTATAACCAGGAGCAGTACCGCGCCATCGTCCACCTCTACTCTTGGGAGTATGACTCCACTACTGTGCTGCACACCGCACATGGTGTTGGGGTGACTATCGATATGGCAGTCCACGATGCTGCTTATGCTGCTCTGACACGTCTTCGTGCAGAGTATCGAGAGTTGGACACCTCCCCCTTCAGGCACATTGCTATCGCGTCTGATGTTGGTGAGGAGGGTTACTACACTGCTGCCTACTCCACTGTCACCAGAGAGCCCTTCTACCATCAGAACTTTGTTCTGCATGCTGATGGGCTGGATCGAGCTAACCGAGCTCTTCGCCACGAGTTGTACATCACCCGTCAGCACCTTTACCGTGCTCTGACGCTGTTGCACCCCTTTGTCCGATCCAGAGAGCTGCCGCGTTCTGCGATCTACCCAGCCAGGACCGTGATGCCCCAGGGTGTCGGTTGGCCAGACGTGGGAGGCTACTCTCCCGCACTTGGTCCTCTTTTGCCACTTGGTCGTAGGGTTCAGCACCAGAGTATCCGCGGCCCCCAGGTCACTGATGTGGAGGACTATCCGCTGCCACACTACCAGCTTTCAGGCTACAGCTACCTCCGCAGTACCGCGTGGGACTGATGTAGGCCTGCTTGTTAGTGTTAGATGCATTCGCCGCGAGCCTGCGTGCCGCCTATGATGTCTTAGTCTATGTACTGAACTCTATGTATCGAACTCTATGCATGATCCCTTTTGTAAGATATGCCGACTACTATGTAGTTCCTATCATGCTGCTTTCATTATGCATGTTTCATCATGAATGATTCTTGTCCTTTGCATAATTTCTTAAATGCTGAACTACCCCTGTTATATATTAGCAGGATGGTTAGACCAGCTGGTCGTGGTCGTGGTGGCAACTTCCCACCACCGCCTGAGTACATGGCTGGTATGATCCAACAGCTTGAGATGAATCGCCAGTTCATGGAGAACATGATGGCTCAGTTTCCTTACCCCAATATGAACCAGCAGCCAAACACAACAACTCTGCAGGATTTCATACGCCTCAACCCAAGTGTGTACTGCAGCTCAACCCAGCCGCTGAATGCTGATGACTGGCTCCGTGACATCACCTATGAGATGGAGTCTGCTGATGTAGCCCCTGCCAGCTATGTCACTTTTGCTTCCTTCTTCCTGAAGGGACCCGCAGCTCAATGGTGGGACAGCCACAGGCGTACTCTGCCAGTTGGAACAATCATCACCTGGCCAGACTTCCAAACTGCTTTCCGTGCCCGCTTCATCCCTCAAGGAGTCATGGACTGGAAGAAGCGTGAGTTCCGCAACCTCACCCAAGGCAACAAGACTGTTGAAGCTTATCAGCGAGAGTTCCTGGACTTGTCTCGCTATGCTAAAGAGGACATTGCAACTGATGCACGCAGGCAGGAGAAGTTCCGTGACGGCCTTCAAGCTGACATCAAGCTCGCACTTCTAGTGCACGACTTTGCTGATTTCGCCACCTTGGTGAACAAAGCTATCAATGTCGAAACTGGTCTGCAGGAATACCAGAGCTCTAACAGGCGCAACCGTGACACGGGCTCATCTTCGGGCCCGTCCTCGCAGAAGCGCAAGATATGGATTCCCAACGGTATGTACCAGCCGAATGCACCTGCTCCAAGGCAGAACTATGCTGCACCTCGTCTGCCTACAACTAAGCAGCCAAAGCTTCCAGCTCCACCACCCCAAGCTCCTGTTCCCACCCCCAATAATGGCTTGTGCTTCAGGTGTGGACAACCAGGGCACCGTGCTAGAGAATGCAACCAGAACCAGAATCAGCTGGCCCTTCCAGCAGCTGGCCGTGGAAACACCCAGCCCCGCAACAACACTGCCAAGCCTTATGGTCGAGTTCATGCCAACCACGTTGATCTGAACGAAGCTCAAGACCAGCCTGCTACCGTGATGGGTACACTCCTCGTAAATTCAGTACCTGCATCTGTTTTATTCGATTCAGGAGCATCGCATTCATTCATATCAGCAGAGTTTGCATTCATGCATGGCATTAAATATGAAGAGATGAACACTGCGCTAGTAGTGCACACTCCAGCGGGTCAATGTCAAACCTCTATGATTAGTCACAACGTTCTCGTTGAAATCGAAGGACTGGAATTCCTTGTCTCACCCATCGTACTGAAGTCTTGTAGCATTGACCTCATTCTGGGAATGAATTGGTTAAAAGCGCATACTGCTTCTATAGTTTGCTCCACTAAGACCGTCCATCTGCTACACCCTTCCGATGAAATAGTCACTTACCAAGCTCATCTGGTGCAAAATGCCGAGGCAAGGCTCTATGCATTGAATGCATTGAACGCCGCACCACTAGAGGGTATTGAAAACATTCATGTCGTTTGCGATTTCCCAGACGTTTTCCTGAAGAACTTCCAGGGATTCCCCCTGCTAGAGCTGTCAAATTCGTCATCGACTTGAAACCAGGCACCACTCCTATAGCCAAGCGACCCTACAAGATGCCGCCGCATGAACTCCTTGAGCTAAAGGAGGAAATCGACAAATCTCTTCAAAGTGGTTTCATTCGCCCAAGTTGCTCACCTTGGGGAGCACCTTCTCTCTTTGTCAAGAAGAAGGATGGGACAAACCGATTGGTCCAAGACTACCATCCTATAAATCAAGCTACCATTCAGAATAAGTATCCTCTTCCTCGGATCAATGATCTTTATGATCAACTGGCTGGTTCGTCAGTGTTCTCGAAACTCGACTTGAGGTTGGGTTACCACCAGATCCGTGTTCGTGAGGAGGATATCCCCAAGACCGCCTTTGTGACTCGTTATGGTTCATACGAGTACACCGTCATGTCTTTCGGCTTAACCAATGCTCCAGCCACCTTCTCTCGCTTGATGAACTATATATTCATGGATTACCTCGACAAGTTCGTCGTGGTTTATCTGGATGATATCCTGATATTCTCCAAGAATGAAGAAGAACATGCTGAACATCTTCGTCTTGTGCTGGAAAAGCTACAAGAGCATCAACTCTATGCCAAGTTCTCCAAGTGTGAATTCTGGCTTCCTGAAGTAACCTATCTTGGGCATGTCATTTCTAGGATGGTATTGCCGTCAACCCTGAAAGAGTTCAGGCTATTCTCGATTGGACTCCTCCGAAGAACGTTAAGCAAGTCAGAAGTTTTCTCGGTCTCGCCAGCTATTGCCGTCGATTCGTCGAGAACTTCTCCAAGATTGCCAGGCCTCTGACTAACCTGTTGCATAAGGGCGTCAAATTCCAATGGACAGATAAGTGTCAGGAAAGTTTCCAGGCACTCAAAGACAAGTTGACTTCTGCCCCAGTGCTAGCTCCTCCTGATACTAAGAAGAACTTTGTCATTTACTGCGACGCTTCTCGTCAAGGATTAGGCGGTGTCCTAATGCAAGAGCGCAAAGTGGTTGCTTATGCCTCTCGACAGTTGCGCCCTCACGAAGAGAACTACCCAGTTCACGACCTCGACCTTGATGCTGTCATTCATGCGCTAAAGCAGTGGCGACATTACCTTCTCGGTAATCGTTGCGAGATCTTCACCGGCCACCAAAGTCTGAAGTATCTGTTTACTCAGCCAGACCTGAACCTCCGTCAGCAGAGATGGATGGAGACTGTTGCAGACTTTGATTTGGGTATTTCCTATACGCCAGGCAAGGCTAATGTAATGGCTGATGCCTTGAGCCGCAAGTCTTACTGCAACCACCTTCAGGTTCACAAAGTTCAGCCCTCACTTGTTGAAGAATTCAGAAAGCTAAACCTCCATATTGTTCCTCCGGGTGCACTCGCTCCCCCTCCTCCGGAGTTCCGCAAGATGAATCTCCGTGTTGTTTCCCAGGGTTCCCTCTATACCCTGGCTGTTGAACCCGATCTCATGGGCACCATAAAGACAATGCAGGGATTTGACTCTGAAGTCTACAAGATTAAGCAAGACCTCAAAGAAGGAAGTCCCTCATCCTTCACTATTGCTGAGGATGGCGCCTTGTACTTCAAAGGCCGCCTAGTGGTGCCGTGTAAGAAGGAAAACCTGAATATGACTCAGAAAGTTATGAAAGAAGCTCATGATACGCCTCTATGTATCCATCCTGGTAGTACGAAGATGTATCAAGACATTCGTCAGAGATTCTGGTGGTCTAATATGAAGCAAGACATTGCTCGCTATGTTGCTGAGTGTGACGTTTGCCGTCGTATCAAAGCAGAACATCAAAGGCCTGCTGGAACTCTGCAACCTATCTCTATTCCTGAATGGAAATGGGACCATGTTGAAATGGACTTCGTCACTGGATTTCCCAAATCGCAGAAAGGTAATGATGCAATTCTTGTCGTCATTGACCGGCTTTCTAAAGTTGCCCATTTTCTGGCGGTCAAAGAAACGATCACTGCTAGTCAGCTTGCAATTCTCTATATGTCCAGAATTGTTTCACTTCACGGTATTCCACTGGTTATCAGTT
>NC_041382.1:165915199-165938302 GCF_002162155.2 Triticum dicoccoides
TGATTGACTCGGTCAGCTGGGCTGACCGGTCCACCCCCCTGCCTATGACATGGGGGCCCCACCCCCCAGGACGTTTTTAAAATAAAAGAAAAGGGAAAAGGAATTTAGATAAATATAATTAATAAAACTAATAATGAGTAAAATTAATTAATTAATTAATTAAATAATTAATTTAATTAATCCTGATTAATTAAACCTAACGACTAATTAACCTAATTAACTACTGTTAATTAAACTTAACTAAGATAATTAGTTAACAGAGTATGACGAACGGGACCCACATGTCCGGGTTGACCTAGTCAACCCTGTTGACTGCTGACGTCAGCATGTCATCATGCTGATGTCATAATTCCATTTTTCGAATTAAATAATTAATTGATTAAATTCCAGAAATTAATAAAATCTTTAAAAAATCATATCTTTTAATCCGTAACTCGGATTAAAATATTTTCTACATGAAAGTTGCTCAGAACGACGAGACGAATTCGGACACGCAGTCCGTTCGTCCGCCACACCCCCCTAACCTATCAAACCCGCAACTTTCCCCCTCCGGCTCCTCTACCCGAAAACACGAAACACCGGGAATACTTTCCCGGATGATTCCCCCCTTAACCAGTACCACCTCATACCACGTTAGGGCACGCCTAGCATCGCTTCTTGACATGTCATGCATCGATATGCATCTGTTTACTTGGTATTCATTGTTTCTTCCCCCTCTTCTCTCCGGTAGACTACGAGACCGACGCTGCTGCTGCCCAGTTCGACTACGGTGTTGACGACCCCTCTCTCTTGCCAGAGCAACCAGGCAAGCCCCCCCCCTTGATCACCAGATATCGCCTACTCTTCTCCATACTGCTTGCATTAGAGTAGTGTAGCATGTTACTGCTTTCAGATACTCCTATACTGCTGCATAGCCTGTCCTTGTTACTTCTGTTGTTACCTTACCTGCAATCCTATATGCTTAGTATAGGATGCTAGTACATTCATCCGTGGCCCTACATTCTTGTCCGTCTACCGTGCTATATTATCGGGCCGTGATCACTCGGGAGGTGATCACGGGTATATACTATATACTTATACATGATACATGTGAGACTAAAGTCGGGTCGGCTGGTGGAGCACCCGCGAGTGGATCTTGAGGCGGAGCGACAGGGCAGGTTGAGACCGCCTAGGAGAGAGGTGGGCCTGGCCCTGTTCGGCGTTCGCGGATACTTAACACGCTTAACGAGGTCTTGGTATTTGATCTGAGTTGGCTACGAGCTTATACGCACTAACCATCTACGCGGGAGTAGTTATGGGTATCCCGGCGTCGTGGTATCAGCCGAAGCACTTCGTGACGCCAGCGACTGAGCGGCGCGCGCTGGATTGGACTGGAACGCCACTAGGCTAGGTCTGCTTCCGGCCGCGTTCGCAACGTGCAGGTGTGCATTGGGCGATGGGCCCAGACCCATGTGTGCTTAGGTTTAGACCGGTGTGCTGGCCTCTCTGTTGAGCCTAGGTAGGGCTGCGATGTGTTGATCTTCTGCGGCCGGGCATGACCCAGGAAAGTGTGTCCGGCCAAATGGGATCAAGCGTGCTGGGTAAGATGGTGCACCCCTGCAGGGAAGTTAATCTATTCGAATAGCCGTGATCTTTGGTAACAGGACGACTTGGAGTTGTACCTTGAGCTTATGACAACTAGAACCGGATACTTGATAAAACACACCCTTCCAAGTGCCAGATACAACCGGTGGTCGCTCTCTCTCAGGGGTATGAGGAGGGGATCGCCGGGTAGGATTATTGCTATGTGATGTTACTTGGAGGACTTCAGATCGTCCTCTTCTACCTGTTGCAAGACAGGTGACCAGAAGTGTAGTCTTCGTTAAGACTAGCTATCCCCCTCTTATTCTGGCATTCTGCAGTTCAGTCCACTGATATGGCCCTTTACACATATATCCATGCATATGTAGTGTAGCTCCTTGCTTGCGAGTACTTTGGATGAGTACTCACGGTTGCCTTGTTCCCCCTTTTCCCCTACCTCTACTCGATTGCTGCAACCAGACGATGGAGCCCAGGAGCCAGACGCCACCGTCGATAACGACTACTACACTGGAGGTGCCTACTACTACGTGCAGCCCGCTGACGACGACCAGGAGTAGTTAGGAGGATCCCAGGTAGGAGGCCTGCGCCTCTTTCGATCTGTATCCCAGTTTGTGCTAGCCATCTTATGGCAACTTGTTTAACTTATGTCTGTACTCAGATATTGTTGCTTCCGCTGACTCGTCTATGATCGAGCACTTGTATTCGAGCCCTCGAGGCCCCTGGCTTGTATTATGATGCTTGTATGACTTATTTATGTTTTAGAGTTGTGTTGTGATATCTTCCCGTGAGTCCCTGATCTTGATCGTACACGTTTGCGTGCATGATTAGTGTACGATTGAATCGGGGGCGTCACATATTCTCTCTATCTTCTGCAGTGGTCGGGCATTGAGTCTTACTCAACTTCACACCTTGTAACACAGGCAAGAACCCTTTCTTTGCTTGATCCATTTTGAACTTCTTCAAAACTTTGTCAAGGTATGTGCTTTGTGAAAGTCCAATCAAGCGTCTTGATCTATCTCTATAGATCTTAATGCCCAATATGTAAGCAGCTTCACCAAGGTCTTTCATTGAAAAACTCTTATTCAAGTATCCTTTTATGCTATCCAGAAATTCTATACCATTTCTGATTAGCAATAAGTCATCTACATATAATATCAGAAATGCTACAGAGCTCCCACTCACTTTCTTGTAAATACAGGCTTCTCCAAAAGTCTGTACAAAACCAAATGCTTTGATCACACTATCAAAGCGTTTATTCCAACTCCGAGAGGCTTGCACCAGTCCATAAATGGATCGTTGGAGCTTGCACACTTTGTTAGCTCCCTTTGGATCGACAAAACCTTCCGGCTGCATCATATACAACTCTTCTTGGAGAAATCCATTCAGGAATGCAGTTTTGACATCCATTTGCCAAATTTCATAATCATAAAATGCGGCAATTGCTAACATGATTCGGACAGACTTAAGCATCGCGACGGGTGAGAAGGTCTCATCATAGTCAATCCCTTGAACTTGCCGAAAACCTTTTGCGACAAGTCGAGCTTTGTAGATAGTAATATTACCGTCAGCATCAGTCTTCTTCTTGAAGATCCATTTATTCTCAATTGCTTGCCGATCATCGGGCAAGTCAACCAAAGTCCATACTTTGTTCTCATACATGGATCCCATCTCAGATTTCATGGCTTCAAGCCACTTTGTGGAATCTGGGCTCACCATCGCTTCTTCATAGTTCATAGGTTCATCATGATCTAGTAGCATGACTTGCAGAACAGGATTACCGTACCACTCTGGCACGGATCTTACTCTGGTTGATCTACGAGGTTCAGTAGTATCTTGTTCTGAAGTTTCATGATCATCATCATTAGCTTCCTCACTCACTGGTGTAGGTGTCACAGAAACAGTTTTCGGTGATGCACTACTTTCCAATAAGGGAGCAGGTACAGTTACCTCGTCAAGTTCTACTTTCCTACCACTCACTTCTTTCGAGAGAAACTCCTTCTCTAGAAAGTTTCCGAACTTAGCAACAAAAGTCTTGCCTTCGGATCTGTGATAGAAGGTGTATCCAATAGTCTCCTTTGGATATCCTATGAAGACACATTTCTCCGATTTGGGTTCGAGCTTATCAGGTTGCAGCTTTTTCACATAAGCATCGCAGCCCCAAACTTTCAGAAACGACAACTTTGGTTTCTTGCCAAACCACAGTTCATAAGGCGTTGTCTCAACAGATTTTGATGGTGCCCTATTTAACGTGAATGCGACCGTCTCTAGAGCGTATCCCCAAAACGATAGCAGTAAATCAGTAAGAGACATCATAGATCGCACCATATCTAGTAAAGTACGATTACGACGTTCGGACACACCATTGCGCTGTGGTGTTTCGGGTGGCGTGAGTTGCGAAACTATTCCACAATTTTTCAAATGTACACCAAACTCGTAACTCAAATATTCTCCTCCATGATCAGATCGTAGAAACTTTATTTTCTTGTTACGATGATTTTAAACTTCACTCTGAAATTCTTTGAACTTTTCAAACGTTTCAGACTTATGTTTCATTAAGTAGATATACCCATATCTGCTTAAGTCATCTGTGAAGGTGAGAAAATAACGATATCCGCCACGAGCCTCAATATTCATCGGACCACATACATCTATATGTATGATTTCCAACAAATCTGTTGCTCTCTCCATAGTACCGGAGAACGGTGTTTTGGTCATCTTGCCCATGAGGCACGGTTCGCAAGTACCAAGTGATTCATAATCAAGTGATTCCAAAAGTCCATCAGTATGGAGTTTCTTCATGCGCTTTACACCGATATGACCTAAACGACAGTGCCACAAATAAGTTGCACTATCATTATCAACTCTGCATCTTTTGGCTTCAACATTATGAATATGTGTGTTACTACTATCGAGATTCAATAAGAATAGACCACTCTTCAAGGGTGCATGACCATAAAAGATATTACTCATATAAATAGAACAACCATTATTCTCTGATTTAAATGAATAACCGTCTCGCATCAAACAAGATCCAGATATAATGTTCATGCTTAACGCTGGCACCAAATAACAATTATTTAGGTCTAATCTTAATTCCGAAGGTAGATGTAGAGGTAGCGTGCTGACTGCGATCACATCGACTTTGGAACCGTTTCCCACGCGCATCGTCACTTCGTCCTTAGCCAATCTTCACTTAATCCGTAGTCCCTGTTTCGAGTTGCAAATATTAGCAACAGAACCAGTATCAAATACCCAGGTGCTACTGTGAGCATTAGTAAGGTACACATCAATAACATGTATATCACATATACCTTTGTTCACCTTGCCATCCTTCTTATCCGCCAAATACTTGGGGCAGTTCCGCTTCCAGTGACCAGTCTGCTTGCAGTAGAAGCACTCAGTTTCAGGCTTAGGTCCAGACTTGGGTTTCTTCTCTTGAGCAGCAACTTGTTTGCTGTTCTTCTTGAAGTTCCCCTTCTTCTTCCCTTTGCCCTTTTTCTTGAAACTAGTGGTCTTGTTTACCATCAACACTTGATGCTCCTTCTTGATTTCTACCTCCGCAGCTTTCAGCATTGCGAAGAGCTCGGGAATAGTCTTATTCATCCCTTGCATATTATAGTTCATCACGAAGCTCTTGTAGCTTGGTGGCAGTGATTGGAAAATTCTGTCAATGACGCAATCATCTGGAAGATTAACTCCCAATTGAATCAAGTGATTATTATACCCAGACATTTTGAGTATATGCTCACTGACAGAACTGTTCTCCTCCATCTTGCAGCTATAGAACTTACTGGAGACTTCATATCTCTCAATCCGGGCATTTGCTTGAAATATTAACTTCAACTCCTGGAACATCTCATATGCTCCATGACGTTCAAAACGTCGTTGAAGTCCCGATTCTAAGCCGTAAAGCATGGCACACTGAACTATTGAGTAGTCATCAGCTTTGCTCTGCCAGACGTTCATAACATCCGGCGTTGCTCCTGCAGCAGGCCTAGCACCCAGCGGTGCTTCCAGAACGTAATTCTTCTGTGCAGCAATGAGGATAATCCTCAAGTTACGGACCCAGTCCGTGTAATTGCTACCATCATCTTTCAACTTTGCTTTCTCAAGGAACGCATTAAAATTCAACGGAAGAACAGCACGAGCCATCTATCTACAAACAAGCATAAACAAGCAAGATACTTATTAGGTACTAAGTTTCATGATAAATTAAAGTTCAGTTAATTTACTTAAAGAACTCCCACTTAGATAGACATCCCTCTAATCCTCTAAGTGATTACGTGATCCAAATCAACTAAACCATGTCCGATCATCACGTGAGATGGAGTAGTTTCATTGGTGAACATGACTATGTTGATCATATCTACTATATGATTCACGCTCGACCTTTCGGTCTCCGTGTTCCGAGGCCATATCTGTATATGCTTGGCTCGTCAAGTATAACCTGAGTATTCCGCGTGTGCAACTATTTTGCACCCGTTGTATTTGAACGTAGAGCCTATCACACCCGATCATCATGTGGTGTCTCAGCACGAAGAACTTTCGCAACGGTGCATACTCAGGGAGAACACTTCTTGATAATTAGTGAGAGATCATCTTATAATGCTACCGTCAATCAAAGCAAGATAAGATGCATAAAAGATAAACATCACATGCAATCAATATAAGTGATATGATATGGCCATCATCATCTTGTGCTTGTGATCTCCATCTCCGAAGCACCGTCGTGATCACCATCGTCACCGGCGCGACACCTTGATCTCCATCGTAGCATCGTTGTCGTCTCGCCAAGCTTGTGCTTCCACGACTATCACTACCGCTTAGTGATAAAGTAAAGCATTACATCGCGATTGCATTGCATACAATAAAACGACAACCATATGGCTCCTGCCAGTTGCCGATAACTCGGTTACAAAACATGATCATCTCATACAATAAAAATCAGCATCATGTCTTGACCATATCACATCACAACATGCCCTGCAAAAACAAGTTAGACGTCCTCTACTTTGTTGTTGCAAGTTTTACGTGGCTGCTACGGGCTTAAGCAAGAACTAATCTTACCTACGCATCAAAACCACAACGATAGTTTGTCAAGTTGGTGTTGTTTTAACCTTCGCAAGGACCGGGCGTAGCCACACTCGATTCAACTAAAGTTGGAGAAACTGTCACCCGCAAGCCACCTCTGTGCAAAGCACGTCGGGAGAACCGGTCTCGCGTAAGCATACGCGTAATGTCGGTCCGGGCCGCTTCATCCAACAATACCGCCGAACCAAAGTATGACATGCTGGTAAGCAGTATGACTTATATCGCCCACAACTCACTTGTGTTCTACTCGTGCATATAACATCAATATATAAAACCTAGGCTCGGATGCCACTATTGGGGAACGTAGTAATTTCAAAAAAATTCCTACACACACGCAAGATCATGGTGATGCATAGCAACGAGGGGAGAGTGTGATCTACGTACCCTTGGTAGATCGACAACGGAAGCGTTTGGTTGATGTAGTCGTACGTCTTCACGGCCCGACCGATCAAGCACCGAAACTACGGCACCTCCGAGTTTTAGCACATGTCCAGCTCGATGACGATCCCCGGACTCCGATCCAGCAAAGTGTCGGGGAAGAGTTCCGTAAGCACGACGGCGTGGTGACGATCTTGATGTACTACTGTCGCAGGGCTTCGCCTAAGCACCACTACAATATTATCGAGGACTATGGTGGCTGGGGGCGCCGCACACGGCTAAGAATAAGATCACGTGGATCAACTTGTGTGTTTCTGGGGTGCCCCTGCCTCCGTATATAAAGGACTAAAGGGGGGGGGGTGCGGCCGGCCTAGGAGAGGCGCGCCAGGAGAGTCCTACTCCCTCTGGGAGTAGGATCCCCCCCCCCCCCGCCAATCCTAGTTGGAATAGGATTCGTGGAGGGGGGAAAAGAGAGAGAGGGGCCGGCCCTCTCTCCTTGTCCTATTCAGACCAAGGGAGGGGAGGGGCGCGCGGCCCATGTTGGGCTGCCTCTTCTCTTTTTCCACTAAGGCCCACTATGGCCCATATAGCTCCCGGGGGGTTCCGGTAACCTCCCGGTACTCCGGTAAAATCCCGATTTCACCTGGAACACTTCCGATATCCAAACATAGGCTTCCAATATATCAATCTTTATGTCTCGACCATTTCGAGACTCCTCGTCATGTCCGTGATCACATCCGGGACTCTGAACAAACTTCGGTACATCAAAATGCATAAACTCATAATATAATTGTCATCGTAACCTTAAGCGTGCGGACCCTACGGGTTCGAGAACAATGTAGACATGACCGAGACATGTCTCCGGTCAATAACCAATAGCGGGACCTGGATGCCCATATTGGCTCCTATATATTCTACGAAGATCTTTACCGGTCAGACCGCATAACAACATACGTTGTTCCCTTTGTCATCGGTATGTTACTTGCCCGAGATTCGATCGTCGGTATTCCAATACCTAGTTCAATCTCGTTACCGGCAAGTCTCTTTACTCATTCTGTAATACATCATCCCGCAACTAACTCATTAGTTGCAATGCTTGCAAGGCTTAAGTGATGTGCATACCGAGAGGGCCCACAGATACCTCTCCGACAATCGGAGTGACAAATCCTAATCTCGAAATACGCCAACCCAACATGTACCTTTGGAGACACCTGTAGAGCTCCTTTATAATAACCCAGTTACGTTGTGACGTTTGGTAGCACACAAAGTGTTCCTCCGGCAAACGGGAGTTGCATAATCTCATAGTTATAGGAACATGTATAAGTCATGAAGAAAGCAATAGCAACATACTAAACGATCGGGTGCTAAGCTAATGGAATGGGTCATGTCAATCAGATCATCCACTTAATGATGTGATCCCGTTAATCAAATAACAACTCCTTGTTCATGGTTAGGAAACATAACCATCTTTGATTAACGAGCTAGTCAAGTAGAGGCATACTAGTGACAGTCTGTTTGTCTATGTATTCACACATGTATTATGTTTTCGGTTAATACAATTCTAGCATGAATAATAAACATTTATCATGATATAAGGAAATAAATAATAACTTTATTATTGCCTCTAGGGCATATTTCCTTCAATAAATAGACGCCCCCTACAACCACTATATGGTTGGTTGCTCCGAGAGAAACTGACACTTGTCACTTGAGAGCATCCCATCCTCCGAGGACTTTTAGTGAAAATCATCAAGTGAGGAAAACCCAAACCTAAACACCTACAAAACCCAAAGTGATTGAGCATCACTGAAGAGATTGATCCTGTGTGGATCTGACGCTTGTTACCTTTGAAGACTGTGCATCTTCTAGACGGTTAGGCGTCATGGTCTAGAGCATCCAAGAGGAAATTGTGGGTCGCCGAGTGACTGAGTCTGTGAAGGTTTGGAAGTCACCTGAAGACTTACCACGAGTGATTGGGTGAGGTCTGTGTGACCTTAGCTCAAGGGGAATACGGTGAGGACTGAGTGTCCTGAGCTGCGTGTTCTGGACTGGATGTCCGGGACTGGGTGTCCTCGGGTTTAAATACCTAGCCGCTCTAACCAGACGTACAACTGTCACAACAGTTAGAACTGGTCTACCAAATCATTGTCTTCACCGAGCTAACTGGTTTCAATTCCTCAACCCTTCCATTTCCTCATTTGTGTGTTGTGTTGTTCATATCTGTTTGAAGACTTTGACTGAAGACTTTCTCTATTTCCTCAGTTCAATTTCTTCAGTCTGTTTGTCTTTATCCTGTGTTATCCCGTGTTTACGCATTCTGTACTCTGTGCTTGTTTTCATTTCATCATGAAGACCATGCTCATGCTTTGTTATGTTTACTTCTGAGTACTTATTCCGCTGCAAGTAGTTCTTCTCTTAGGAATTTCCTCACCCTGAAGTTCCTCAGTGAAGAATTCATAAAAATCGCCTATTCACCCCCCTCTAGTCGACTTAACTCACTTTCAAGTAGTATCAGATCAAGGTACTCCCTTGTTCTGTGTGATTTTGGTTTAACCGCCTGGAGTTTTAGTTATGTCGACCGCAGGTATGATCAAGGTTTTTGCTGGGTGTCCTACCTTCGATGGGACGGACTACCCCTACTGGAAGAATAAGATGTGCATGCATCTTGAGGCAATTGACAATGATCTCTGGTACATAGTGGAAAATGGCGTTCCCTCTGCCACTCCTACCATCAACGCTGCTGATGTGAAGAGATTCAAGCAACTAGACTCTCAAGCGAAGAACATCATATGTGACCATCTGAGCAAAGGGCAGTATGGCAGAGTGAGTGCTTTGGAGGCAGCAAAGCTTATCTGGGACAGGCTATCCAAGGCCAATGAGGGAGTCTCAACACAACGTGACTCTTGAGTTGACGTTCTTCACAATCTCTTCAACCGCTTCAAAAGACTCGACAATGAAAATCTTCAGCAAACCTTCGATCGCCTCACTGACATCTCTAATGAGCTTCAAGCACTTGGTGCCACTGATATCACTAACCATGAGGTGGTGAAGAAATTGTTGAGATCGCTTGATTCCTCATTTGATACCTTGGCATTGATGATACAAGAACGTGGAGACTAATAAGTCACTTGATCCCGCTGATATCCTCGAGAGACTAAACACTCATTAGTTCTAGCTTGCTGAGAAAAGAGATCTCTATGGACCAAGCTACGGTAGATCACGTGCTCTGAAGGCCAAGGTAGTGTCTGAATCTGAAGGTGAAGATTCTGGCAGCAGCCTTGGTGACCTTGAAGAACTGAGACAGGAGCTAACAATGCTCGTGAGGAAGTTCTAGAAGTTCTCAAGACATGGTCGCTTTGGTAAATCCTCAAGAAGTGGTGACTTGAGATCAGATTCCTCATCCCATGATACAAGAAGAGACTCTGTCACAAATGCAAGAAACCCGGACACTACATTCAAGATTGCCCTCAGTGGGAAAAGGAATCAAAGAAGAAGAAGTACAAGGATTACAGTTCTGATGATTCAAAGAAGAAGAAGAAATCTTCAAAGTCCTCGTCATCAAAATCTTCAAGGTCCTCATCTCACAAGAAGAGCAGCTCCAAGAAGGCTCGGGCATTCATTGGCAAGGAAATGGACTCTGAGGCTGAATCTGAGGAAAATGAGGAAGAGGGGGAATCTGAGGAGTCAGACTCTAGTGTGGCGAGCCTAGCCCTCGCTACCGCGTTCGTCAGCAAGTCCATCTTCAACTCTAAAGAAAAGGACCTCCCCAACACTACTGATGACGGTGATGAGGACTACGCTCCCACATATTGCTTCATGGCAAAAGGCTCAAAGGTACTCAAATATCCCTCCTCTGAATCTAGTGAGGATGAATCTGATGAAAACCTCAAACCCAGCTATTCTAAACTTGCTAAGGTTGCCGTGAAACTGCAAAAGGCTCTTGAAAAGGTTCACAACATGCTAGATAAAAGCGATGATATGTTGGGCGAGGAAATGGATCGCACTAAAATTTTGACTGAAAATCTTCAGAGACTTTAGTCCAAGTTTGACAATCTTCAAGGTCATCATAACACTCTCCTATCCGATCATGAGAAGCTTTCTTATGAATTTCTTCAAAGAAAGCAAGATCTTGAGCAGTTAAGAGTGAGTTATGAAGATCTTTAGAAGGAGCATGATTCATTACTTGCTCAACAGATCAGCGCCACTCAGGATGAATTTATTCCTCCATGTTTGAAGTGCATTGAACGTGAAACTGCTAATTTTTCACCTGAATGCTCAAATGCTTCCATTGTTGCAAATTCTTAAACTGTCTTTGCTATCACTAATTCCTCATCTGAGGACATTGCTAGTATCACTGATGATGCAGGGCTGAAGGAATTATATATGAGCCTCAAAGGGCATCAGGCTCTTTGTGACGTGCTTAAAAAGCAGATCCTCAATAGGAACCCTAGGAAAGAGGGTATTGCCTTTGAGAGGAAACTTAATGCTGATGGGACCTACTGGAAACCTGAGAAGTATCCCAAAACCTCATGGGTTGCTGCAAAGGGGCCTTCAGTGGATCCATCTACTTTATCTGGCTTTACATGTGAATCTTCATATTCTTCTGATGAGTCATTTGACTCCAATTATAAACTGTTCAAAAATCAGAATGGTGAAGTATTTGCTAGATATGTTGGCACTAACTGCAGGAACGGTTCTCCTATGAAGAAAATCTGGGTTCCCAAAAGGTGCCTTGAAAATCTTCAGGTGAATGTCATCATGACACCACCTGTGAAGAATAGGAACCCCAGATCAAATTCTTCATATGGACCAAATTCTTCACATGGATCCAAGTCCTCATACGGACCAAACTCCTCACATGGATCAAATTTCTAAAAAGGATCAAAGTCCTCATATGAACATCATCGTGCTAACCCGTCTGTTTCGCAGGGAAGATCTAAGGATTATGGATATGTGCATTATTCTTCAAAGTCCTCATATGAACATCATCGTGTGGCGAGATGCGGAGAAAAGCCTCGCACGCGATAATGAATGTCGAGATGTTGAGGAAGGAATTGGGGGATATGTCGTGAAAATCGATCTCGTAATAATACATGATGCCGCAAACGAACGGGTGGAGGGGAAACCCTAGCCCGCGGACAAAATGAGGGAGGAATACAACCCTCTCTTGGGGTTCTGGAGTAGGATCGATCTATCCTGCCGTCGGGAGACGGTGGCCGATTTTTTGGCCAGATACCCGGCCTCCTGAAGCTTTTTGATATGCTTCTCCTGGACGGTAGAGGCCATCCACTGGCCTCCTGCTCCGGATTCAGACATTTTCGGAAAGGCCTTTGTGGGCGGAGAAGATGAACGCTCGGGCGCTGGAGCTCGGGCGAAGGGGAATGAATCAAGAAGAAGAAAACATGGGTGCGAAAGGGAGTCCTTATCCCCTTATAAAGGCAGCAGGGATTCTGAGCCTCCCCACTTGCCTGGTAAACTCGCTTATTCCCCAAGCACCGTAATTGATGGCGCGGTTGGGTTACCCACACCCATATTGATGAGAATCCCGTGATAAGGGGACATGATCTCTGCTTCGGCAAGACGTGCCAAGAAAACCGCCTCGCAATATGTGTAGTAGCTGGTTGAGAAAAACGGTTCGAATAATGACCGGGCCATGGCATGATGTCACGTTATGAAAAGTTGTCAGCAGATTAGATTTCTGGAAATATTATACTCTCTACGGTGGTATGTGGAATTTGTTTTGCAAAGCCGGACACGATCCTTGTGTTCAAAATCTTCTATGGAGTATTCGGAGAAGGAACCCGCCTTGCAATGCCGAAGACAATCAGCGCGCCGGACTCATCGTCATTGAAGTCTAGTTCAGGGGCTACTGAGGGAGTCCTGGATTAGGGGGTCCTTGGACAGCCGGACTATATCCTTCAGTCGGACTGTTGGATTATGAAGATACAAGATTGAAGACTTTGTCCCGTGTCCGGGTGGGACTCTCCTTTGCGTGGAAGTCAAGCTTGGCAATTCGGATATGTAGATCTCCTCCCTTGTAACCGACTCTGTGTACCCCTAGCCCCCTCCGGTGTCTATATAAACTGGAGGGTTTAGTCCATAGGACAAGAACAATCATAATCATAGGCTAGCTTCTAGGGTTTAGCATCTACGATCTCGTGGTAGATCAACTCTTGTAATACTCATATCATCAAGATCAATCAAGCAGGAAGTAGGGTATTACCTCCATCGAGAGGGCCCGAACCTGGGTAAACATTGTGTCCCCTACCTCCTGTTACCATCCGCCTTAGACACACAGTTCGGGACCCCCTACCCGAGATCCGCCAGTTTTGAAACCGACAGCGGGAGTTCGGGAGTATTGCCATAACTCGTATAACAGATGCTTTTCGAAGGTTGAGGTACATGATTTCCGAAGGTTTCTTGGTTATGTGTTGAAGGATGGATACAGCTGGATGTAGGGATTGTTAGTTTGGGTGAGATATTATGCTTCCCCTGTATCCCCAACACCTGATTGCATAACCAGAAAGTTTCGGGAGTTTTATAGGTGGGAATTCAAGTAGCTCCTAGGATATCTTTCCGACAGATGCATGATATGAGATTGGGGTTTGACGTCTAGTGGTCCGCCTATCCACGGTTGGTTTTACAGTGGTCTCATTGTGTCTTAAAGAGTCCTTGGCTATGCTGACTCAGGGATGCTTTGTATGTCATGTGCACTGCCTTGTACATGATGGTGCTATACGATCGAGCCTGTGTGGGCCCCACCATGAAAACTTCGGACGAAATCTCAATCATATGTTTGTTCCGGCTTATTTTGCAAGCCAATCCTTTGTTTTGTTTTGATTTGTGGTATTCGAGTTGCTTCGAAGTCAAGTGTTGAATCCATACCTTTTCAAATGGTGTTCTCATATTTCTATGGGAGTGCTAGTCCTCTTTGATCATCGAGATGGTCATGCCAATTCTTTTTCAACTAGCGTGTTTTCTCTTCAAGTGGATCCGATCATTTTCAATATTTGCTAGATCAATCCTAAGTTTTCTCAACGATGTTTATTCCATTTTCCCCAAGTTGCCTTCGTTCCCCCAGCCTTTTTCTTCAAGGATTCAGATTTCTTAATCATGTATCCTTTTATTTGTGGGAAGTCTCTTCAGTCTTTTCTTTCAATGTTTTACCCGGTGTTTCTTAGGAAGATACTAACAGAGCTTCAAGTTCATCATTCTTCATTTATTTTCTTCTCCAGTGGATTCAATCCAAGCTTTCTCGATCATATCCTTTCCTTGTTTCAAACGCTTTCCCATGCCGGTGCACCCCTGAATCGTTCACCTCTCGCTATTCATTTGTTCCGGAGTGCTGAAGATGTCTCAGAAGATTCAAGTTTCCATTCTCAATTCGTTCAAGCTATTTCGAGGTTGTTATCTCATTCAAGCCATTTAATTCAACTGGTGCAATCTCCCTTTCAAATAATCATTCGAAGGTGTTTCTCTTGGGTGGGCCCTAACCCACAGGTCTTTTCCCAGGATCTTACCCGACTCTTCTATTTTCCCCAGAGTTACTCTCAAATTCTTCTCCAAGTTTGACGTAAGAATAAATTATCATTAGTCGCATGTATTTCTGCAAGATCTTTCAAATTCTTTTCATCGTTGGTTCAACCTTTCCAATTTTCATTCCGGAGTGCCTCAATAATTCATGGTGGTGTTTCTCATTGTCATTCTCTGCATTTGAAGACTGAAGAAGATTTTCTCTTAAATCTTGCTCCGTTCTCTTGAAGATGCATAGTTCAAGCTTGATGCCATCCTCTCATAACTATTTTCGATTGTGAGAATCCTTTTCACCCATCCGGAGCAATTCAGGAGTATTTTCAGTTTGATTCTTGGGAGCCCATCATCTCAGAATTATTCATTCCAGCTTTTAGCTCTCGTTCTCCAGATCTTGCTGGTGCTTCGTTCAAGTATTCTCTAGTCAGTTTGTGATCTCTCCATTCTCTTGTACCTAAATTATTTTCAAGTATCTTCTTTCATTTTCAATTCTTACGGTGGTTCGTTCAAGAGTTCCCTTCCTTGGTTATCATACCAATTCATTCGTTCTTTCCAATCCTACCGGCGGTTCATTGAAGTCTTTTCCCAAGTTTACGCTATATCTCTCTTAATCCTTTCTACGAGAATAAGTAGTATGCCAAATCCATTGCTTGTCATCAATTTAAATTGGTGAAGGATACTCATAACATAATTCTTATTATTGTTTCATCCAAGTGATCTAATTTTTCTTTCGGGAGTTGTGCATCATATCACATTCTCGGTTCAAGTGCTTCATACTTTTTCCGGAGTTCCAAGTTTTCCGCTTTATCTCGTCGCAAAGCTCCACCCAATCATTGCGAGGCTTCAATCTTATTCTTTTCATCCTTCACTTCTTTTGATCATTTTTATTACCAGAGTTCTTCATGGAGGCTACACGGTGTTTCGTCAAGGATTCTTTTCATTCTTCAATTGTTCTTCAAGATTTCTCTCGAAGTTATGATCCGCTAAGCTATACTCCAAAATAAACATGGTGCTCAACACATGTTTAGTTTTGAGGAGTTCAATTATTCTTCATCTTGCATTCCAAAGTGCAATTGTTTCATATCTCATCTTTTAAGGTGGTGTTATGTGATTGTTGATAATTTCCTTTCGTGTTTCATGATTCACAAGTTTTCAAGAGTGACAAATCTAAATCCATCATTTTCTTTTCGCTCAAGACATCTTTTCAACCAATCAACCTCTTCATTGGAGTTATCTTGGGTTATATTTCACCTAAAGCTTTCCCTAAGAATTTTTGCTATTATGGTGCTCATAAATGACCCAAGTTCTTCATTTATCCTCCCGGTGAAATAAGCTTCTCGTCTCCTTGTTGATATAAGTCCAATCTATTGTTTCCGTAGTGGCAGAATTTTGCCTCAATTTTGAGAAGTTTTCCATAAGCCCACTACAAGCTTATTCGTTTTGTTGTTGGTTTTCCAACAACTCCGTTATAACCATCTTGGAAGGGTGTTTTCCAAGCTCATTTGTGGCAGACGTTGTCATTTTCTTCTCAATTCTTTCCTTTCCAACGATCCAACTTCTATTCTTTCGTTTCGGAGGCATAGTGATGTTGCTCTCTTCACCCATCATCCCAACTTTTTTTCAAAGATCATGTTCTTTCCTTTTGATTATCCATTCAACTGGGGTGTCGTGTCCTTCATTCAAGTTCACTCATCTTATCAAGTTTTGCCTCCCTTCTCAACCGGAGTGCCGTCTGAAATCTTTCTTACCCCTTGTGCCATTCTTTCAATAGTTTCGGAGGAAGTGTGTTGTGGATTTCATCAAGTATCCTCTCATTTTGTCAAGTTCATATTCTTTACCTTCCCTTTCCAACCGGAGTGTTGTCGTAATTGATCCTTATCGTTCCTTGTACATCTCGTTTCTACAGGAGTGCTTGCATGTACTTTTTGTCCATTGCAACCCTTTTCTTATGTCTTTCAACCTACAAGGTTTTCGTAATGTTCCTTGTTCCTCTTTTCTAATGGAGTGTTTTCAAACTTGTTCATCTTCGTTGCATTCTTTCTTTCAATTTGTTCAACCTCTCAAGGTTCGTGGTTTCACTCGTTTGTCCAATAAGCAACTTAGTTTTACCTCTTCTCTTCCTCCTCTCTTCCTCTTCTGCTTCTCTCCGGTGCCATCCTAGATCTCGGGACGAGATCCTCTCGTAGTGGTGGAGTGTTGTAACGCCCCGAGACCATTGCGCCAGGTGTCTTCCAGTTATGCGCCGTTGTTGCCTTGTCATTCACTTGCGTGTTGCATCTTGTCATGTCATAATGTGCATTGCATCATCATGTTTTCAAAACTTGCATCCGTCCGGGTCTCCCAGTTCTTTCCGTTATCCATTCCGAACCCAGACACACTTGCACGCGCCCGCGGCATGTACGAAATTTTATGTTATAAGTGGCCGGAAAATGTTCTCGGAATGGGATGAAAGTTGGTGTGTGGTCTTGTTATAGTGTAGGTAGACCGCCTGCCAAATTTCATCGCATTCAGAGTTTGTTTGGCGGCCCAACGGATAACTATAGCGACAATATAGTCGGTCAAATCGTCGAACGTTTTTGGTCTCCGGAAACTGTTGCCGGGCTGCCCTCTTTTCTCTCCTCTTAGCCCACACCCTCCTATACAGCCCACTTATTTCCTCCCTCTGTCCGGAGCTGTCCGATGATGATCGAACGGTCCGAAAACAGATGAAAACCCCCTCCTCTAGCCCTCCTTTTCCTATTTAGCAACCCCCCTAGTCCATTTTGGTCAAACCCTAGTCTAACCCTCCCCTAACCTCCAGCCTCGGGATCCTCCCACCACCACCTGCTCAGCGCCGCCGCCCCCTCCGTTTTTAGCGCTGGCCTACTCGTCCCTGCCACTTGGCAGCCATCCATTGGCCAGCCTCCACCGCGAACCACCTCTCAGCCAACCGCGTGCCGCCGCCTCATCCCCGCCGCATCACCCCCACTCGCTCCCAGCCGCACGGGCCCGCCGGAGCCCATCCGTGGCCCGCCGCGGGCCGATCTGGGCCCGAGACGCCCAAGCAGCACCGCCGCAGCCATGGGAACCCGCTCTTCCCGAGCGCTTCTCCTCGCCTGCACCTGCATCGCCGACCCACACCGCGCGGTGACCCCGCCACCGGCGAGCTTCGCCACCGCCCCGCCAGGATCCCGCCTCCCCGTCTCCTGCCTCCTCTCTCCTTTCCTCTATCTCTTCCTCACGTTTTCTCTCCCCGTGCCTTGCAGAGGAGCCTGCCATGACTGCCGCCACCTCGGGTCCTTCACATTCGTCGCCGGAGCTCCAACCAGCTGCCGCCGTTGCCCAAATCCGGTGCAGGACGCCTGGATCCGCTCGGTCCTAGCCTTCCCCGCCTTGCCCCGTCATCATCCTCGCCGGACAACTGCCGGCGGCGCGCCCTTCGTCGTTCATGCGTGCGTGCGAGCACATGCATAGCCCCCGCATTGACCATGGTGGCTGCCTGCGTGGGCCACAACCCGCTCCACGCCGGCCCGCCCCGACTCTGCTTCCTGGGCCTACAACCCACAAGGTGAGCTGCGCGCCGCCCAGATCCACAGACTTTTGGCCAGCGTGGTGTTTTTTCCTGTCTAGTGGATTTCTCTTTTATCCACAGAAAAACCACTTTTGCAGATTAGTCCCTAGAATCATGCATCTAACAACTTCTCACCTATGCATCGGATTTAATTAAACTTTAGATGTAAATTGATTAGAATTTTGTGTAGATTATTAATTTCAAACTTTCATGCATGTTTAAAATGTTTAAACTTGTTGTTTGTTTAATTTGCTAAAATGACATGCAAAAATGATTTAATTCATAACTAAATAACCGTAGCTCCGAATTTAATAAACTTTATATGTAAATGGGGTAGAAAAATGCATAGATTAACATGATGTACTTACTTTGCATGTTTAACAACTCTAAAATTATGTTTAGGGCATAACAGTACCAAATCTAAAATATGCACATGAGGATTTTCCGGACTTGTTGCTTGTTGTTCCGGCCTCATTTAAACTTGCCTAGATAGGGAGTTTTATTATGCTTCACCTCTTGCCATGTTTAACAACATTTAATATTGTTGGGTACATAAACGAGAGTGAACCAAATGTTTGAATGTGGTGTTTCGTCAATATGCAACTCGTTGCATATTGAGCTCCACTTGATTTGTAGTACTGTTTGTGCATATTGCCATGTCATGCCTCTTTAAATTGGACATGCATCATACTTGGTTGTGCATCATGCCATGTTTATGTGATGGTTGTTTACTATATTGCTTGCTTCTTTCCAGGTTGCTTCTCTCGTTAGCTTCGGTTTCGTTCCGGAGTTGTGAGGATTCGTTCGACTACGTCCGCTTGTCTTCTTCATGGACTCGTTCTTCTTCCTTGCGGGATCTCAGGAAAGATGACCATACCCTCGAAATCACTTCTATCTTTGCTTGCTAGTTGTTCGTTCTATCGCTATGTCGTGCTACCTACCACTTGTTATATCATGCCTCCCATATTGCCATGCCAAGCCTCTAACCCTCCTTCCTAGCAAACCGTTGTTTGGCTAAGTTACCGCTTTTGCTCAGCCCGTCTTATAGCGTTGTTAGTTGCAGGTGAAGTTGAAGTTTGTTCCATGTTGGAACATGGATATGCTGGGATATCACAATATCTCTTATTTAATTAATGCATCTATATACTTGGTAAAGGGTGGAAGGCTCGGCCTTATGCCTGGTGTTTTGTTCCACTCTTGCCACCCTAGTTTCCGTCATACCGGTGTTATGTTCCTTGATTTTGCGTTCCTTACGCGGTTGGGTGTTATGGGCCCCTTGATAGTTCGCTTTGAATAAAACTCCTCCAGCAAGGCCCAACCTTGGTTTTACATTTGCCTAACAACCTATTATCCTTCCCTTGCATTGGCCAACCCGAGGGTCATCTTTATTTTAACCCCCCCGGGCTAGTGCTTGTCTAAGTGTTGGTCCGAACTAGAGTCCTTTGCAGCGTCACCTCGGGGAAACTTGAGGGCTGGTTTTAGTTGTACGGAGTGCTCATCTGGTGTTGCCCTGAGAACGAGATATGTGCAGCTCCTATCGGGATTGTCGGCACATCAGGCGGTCTTGTTGGTCTTGTTTTACCATTGTCGAAATGTCTTGTAACCGGGATTCTGAGTCTAGCCGGGTCTTTCCGGGAGAAGGAATATCCTTTGTTGACTTTGAGAGCTTGTGATGGGCTAAGTTGGGACACCCCTGCAGGGTATAAACTTTCGAGAGCCATGCCCGCGGTTATGTGGCAGATGGGAATTTGTTAATATCCGGTTGTAGAGAACTTGACACTTTACTTAATTAAAATGCATCAACCGCATGTGTAGCCATGATGGTATCTTTTCGGCGGAGTCCAGGAAGTGAATACGGTCTTGTGTTATGCTTGAACGTAAGTAGTTTCAGGATCACTTCTTGATCACTTCTAGCTTCACGACCGTTGCGTTGCTTCTCTTCTCGCTCTTATTTGCGTTTGTTAGCCACCAATTTTCTTAGTGCTTGGTGCAGCTCCGCCTCGTTATCCTATCCTACCCATAAGCTTAAATAGTCTTGATCTCGCGGGTGTGAGATTGCTGAGTCCTCGTGACTCACGGATACTTCCAAACAGTTGCAGGTGCCGATGATACCAGTGCAGGTGACGCAACCTAGCTCAAGTGGGAGCTCAATGAAGATCTTGATTGTTATTTTGTGTCTTTTCCGGTTGATCAATAGTGGAGCCCAGTTGGGACGATCGGGGATCTAGCATTTGGGGTTGTCTTATTTTATTTTGGTTCCGTAGTCGGACCTGGATTATATTCTGGATGATGTATGTTTAACTTGTTATTTGTGTGAAGTGGCGATTGTAAGCCAACTCTTTATCCCATTCTTATTCAGTACATGGGATTGTGTGAAGATTACCCCACTTGCGACTAAACCACCATGCGGTTATGCCTCTAAGTCGTGCCTCGACACGTGGGAGATATAGCCGCATCGTGGGTGTTACAGAGGATAATCCTCAAGTTACGGACCCAGTCCGTGTAGTTGCTACCATCATCTTTCAACTTAGATTTCTCTAGGAACGCATTAAAATTCAACGGAACAATAGCACGAGCCATCTATCTACAACAACATAGACACGCAAAATACTATCAGGTACTAAGTTCATGATAAATTAAAGTTCAATTAATCAAATTACTTAAGAACTCCCACTTAGATAGACATCTCTCTAATCATCTAAGTGATCATGTGATCCATATCAACTAAACCATGTCCGATCATCACGTGAGATGGAGTAGCTTTCAATGGTGAACATCACTATGTTAATCATATCTACTATATGATTCATGCTCGACCTTTCGGTCTCAGTGTGTAGCGACCCGACCCGAATGGGTCAAGTCTCTGTGCTTAAGTGTCATCCCTGGATCGGTATGCTGACACACACAGTACTCGAGGATTTATAACAGAGGTAAATCACATGTAAAAGTAACGTAAATACTATTACCTCAAATCCAAAATAGCGGAAGTAACAAGGTTGTGGATTCCCATCAACACCAACGGCAAAGTTGAGTGTAGAAATCGTAACCCTAACGTATCACTTACTCGTCGTAAGACAATCCTGCAACATGAGACGTTGCAGCCATAGAGGGTCAGTACATTGAATGTACTGGCAAATTCACACCATAGAGAATGATGAATAAAGGCTATCACTACATGCATATTTGGCTGGTGGAAAAGCTCTATGGTTATAAGGTTTTTGCGAAAAGCCAATTTTTCCCTACTGCAAAGGAATACATTTTAATTAACTATCATGGTGGTTGTTGAACATTGAGAATGGTTGACAGCATTCTCAATCCCAATTAAGCATCATCATTAACCCAACAATATTCATTTAAAGTAACGTGATGAGATCAATAGGATAATCCAAGAACTAGATACTCAAGATGTCCATAACCGGGGACACGGCTAATCATGATTAGTTTATACACTCTGCAGAGGTTTGCGCACTTTTCCCCACAAGACTCGATCGCCTCCGTTGGATTTCTCGCACTACATGGTGTTTGAGAAATGGATGACCGAGACACAGTCTTTCAGAAGCGCTAGCACCTTACGATGGATAGACCGGTACACCTACTTTCCCCTACATCTGCTAGTCTACCCTGTAAGAGTTCGCACGACTTAATCATCTATGCCAGAGCCCATAATGGCTTGTGGCTGCACACGGAAGTTTCTAGTTTGAAAAATCCCATGATCCCTTTGAGCCTGGGTGGCGGTCCAAAAGAAAATAGGCAAGTCCTGGATTACCCAGGTGCCTAGACAGGCAAATCCTAGAATAACCAGGTGCCTCAATCCACCCAGATGTGTGTTTAAGTTGCCACCTTAAGTAAACCATTAATTAACAATCTCACATCTGTCATGGATACTCTCAAAACCCAATCCACGTCTACGAGCATAGCATGGCACTATAAGCATAACGTAATAGTAACTCCCAAGGGTTTGATAACAAACAGGTAATAGGTACTACCTCAACTACTTCCCATCCCACAATTTAATTAGATCCTAATCATGCAATGTTTGAGGATTGATCTAATGCAATAAAACTGGGTATGGAAGGGGATATGATCAAAGTGTGAACTTGCCTGCAATGTTGATGAAGATGATTTGCACTCAAAACTCTTGATAGTTCTACTCGTCACACTCCGGTCAATCTATCGTAAGCAAACAATAGTAACCACACATAAGCACTCACTCAAAAGATCAGAAAGATCGAAGAAGATGATTTGGAAAACATCAAAACCAAGCAAATAACTCTTGCAACATAAAACAATTTCTAACAGTACCAAAATTATGTGAATTTGGCCTTATTAGAATGTTTAGGTCAAGAGCTTCGATTTGCAAAAAGAATCAACTCAAACGGAGCTACGAAACTCAAGTTATGATCAAACGAAGTTTGAATTCAAATCTGATCTAATTCAAATTTTTAAAATTTTCAAAAACATGTTTGAGTTGGATTAAAGGATAGAGGGAATCGTAACGAAGACGTGGGCGTTGGTTTCGTTGGATTTGGATAAACAAGCGAAAAGTAATGATTGTTTGAAGTTCAGGGACTAAACTGTAGAGAAAATCCTCACATATAGGTCGCTGGCCGGAATTAAAACAGAAAAAGAAAAAAAATACTAATTTACAAACGTTCACTCCTGAACCCTAAACTATGAACTCGTTCGCTCCAGAGGCTAAACCAGCGAGCGTTCTCTAAATATACTAATCGGGGTTTTAAAAGAAAAACCCAAAAACCTAAAAAAAACCGGACCGGGCGGTTCTTACCGGTTCGATCGATTTGTGCGGTTTTTGGCATGAAAACCGATGGCGGCGCCGATGAACTCCGGCGAGGGCGGCACGGCTCCGGCGATGTGCAGGCGACGACGGCTACATGAGGCGGCGGCGTCGGCGACGCTGGGAGATGCGGCGCGGGGCGGTGGCGCGGCGCGGACAGCAGCAGCGGCGGCGGCGC
>NC_041382.1:165938832-165958838 GCF_002162155.2 Triticum dicoccoides
GCAGCAAAGTGCGGCGGCAGCGGCGGCGGTGGCGGCGATCTCCGGCTGCGGCACGGTAGGAAAAAAAAGAGAGGAGGCGGGGCCCGGGGCGGATTTATAGGAGGGGAGGGGAGGCGAAGGCGTGGGGGAGGGGGCAAGGCAAGGCGGCGCGGAGGCGGACTCCAGGAAGGAGACTGCGGCGGCCGGTGGTCGTGCGGGGTTCGGTCTCCCGCTAGAGATCAGGGACGACCCGGGGTGGGCCGGCGTGGCGCTGGGCCCGCTGGGCTTCGGCCCAGTCGGTCCGAAGAGTTTTTTTTATAAACATTTTTCAGATAATTAAAATAATAAAAACGAAATAACTAAAAATATTATATAGGCATATAATATATCAAAATTTTCAGAAAAACATTATCTACAACATGGACATTTTAGTAAAGTCAAATAAAATCCACACAAAATCAAATAAATCAAAGAGTGCTACTGGTCTATTAAAACCCAACAAAAATCATTTTAAAAATACCAAAATGATTTCAAATTAATTTTTCTCCAATTTTCTAATGTAGGGAATCATGTTACCCTATTTTCCATATATTTTATTTTTGGAGAAAAATAATTTGAATAAAACTCAAATAAATCCAAATTGAAAATTAATTCCAAAAGGACTTGAAATTGATTCTTTGAAACTCCCAACTCATATTTCATAATTTGAAGAAGTCATTTTATCTTCTCTCATGAAAATCATTGAGCTGCATGAAGTTTATGAATTGAAATATTTCCAAATGAAATCCAATTATTTTCAAATACCCTTTCATTTAATTTAAATGGAAGAAGTCATATCATCTTCGCTCAAGGGTTTTGTATTTGAAAAGAATTTGAATTCATGGAGATCAGAAAGCAAATATGAAAGTTTGGTAAAGTCCTTTTATTCCCTCTCATTTAACTTCCAAAAAGTTTTGAATTCACTCACTTTCAGACAATCAATCAAACAATCAGTCAAATCTATCTATTTATTATAACATTCCAAAATTTAGAATTTTGGGATGTTACACAGTGTTCCGAGGCAATATCTGCATATACTAGGCTCGTCAAGTTTAACCCGAGTATTCTGCGTGTGTAAAACTGGCTTGCACCCATTGTATGTGAACGTAGAGCTTATCACACCCGATCATCACGTGGTGTCTCGGCACGACGAATTGTAGCAACGGTGCATACTCAGGGAGAACACTTATACATTGAAATTTAGTGAGAGATCATCTTATAATGCTACTGCCGAACTAAGCAAAATAAGATGCATAAAGGATAAACATCACATGCAATCAATATAAGTGATATGATATGGCCATCATCATCTTGTGCCTTTGATCTCCATCTCCAAAGCACCGTCATGATCACCATCGTCACTGGCTTGACACCTTGACTCCATCGAAGCATCGTTGTCGTCTCGCCAACTATTGCTTCTACGACTATCGCTACCGCTTAGTGATAAAGTAAAGCAATTACATGGCGATTGCATTTCATACAATAAGCGACAACCATATGGCTCCTGCCAGTTGCCGATAACTGTGTTACAAAACATGATCATCTCATACAATAAAATTTAGCATCATGTCTTGACCATATCACATCACAACATGCCCTGCAAAAACAAGTTAGACGTCCTCTACTTTGTTGTTGCAAGTTTTACGTGGCTGCTACGGGCTGAGCAAGAACCTTTCTTACTTACGCATCAAAAACCATAACGCGGTATAGTGATTGATTTTGGATCTTTAGAAAGAACCCTGTTCATTGAATCCAATTCAGCTAAAGTTGGAGAAACTGACACCCACCAACCACCTGTGTGTGAAGCACGTCGGTAGAACCAGTCTCGCGTAAGCGTACATGTAATGTCGGTCTGGGCCGCTTCATCCAACAATATCGCCGAATCAAGAATCAACTAGTGATGGCAAGCAATATGTATATACCCACGCCCACAACTCCCTTGTGTTCTACTCGTGCATATAACATCTACGCATAAACCTGGCTCGGATGCCACTGTTGGGGAACATAGTAATTTCAAAAAAATTACTATGCACACGCAAGATCATGGTGATGCATAGCAACGAGAGGGAAGAATGTTGTCTACGTACCCTCGTAGACCCTAAGCGGAAGCATTATGACAACGCGGTTGATGTAGTCGTACGTCTTCACGATCGACCGATCCTAGTACCAAAAGTATGTCACCTCCGCGATCTGCACACGTTCGGCTCGGTGACGTCAAACGAACTCATGATCCAGCAGAGTGTTGGGGAAGAGCTTCGTCAGTACAACGGCGTGATGACGGTGATGATGATGCTACCGGAACAGGGCTTCGCCTAAGCACCACTATGATATGACCGAGGTGGATTCTGGTGGAGGGGGGCACCGCACACGGCTGGAAACAATCAACTTGTGTGTCCTAGGGTGCCCCCTGCCCCCGTATATAAAGGAGTGATAACCCACAAGTATAGGGGATCGCAACAGTTTTCGAGGGTAGAGTATTCAACCCAAATTTATTGATTCGACACAAAGGGAGCCAAAGAATATTATCAAGTATTAGCAGCTAAGTTGTCAATACAACCACACCTGGAAACTTAATATCTGCAGCAAAATGTTTAGTAGCAAAGTAATATGATAGTGGTGGTAACGGTAGCAAAAGGTAACAGTAGTAAAAGTAATGTTTTTGGTATTTTGTAGTGATGATAGCAATAGCAATGGGAAAGTAAATAAGCGAAGAACAATATGTGGAAAGCTCGTAGGCAATGGATTGGTGATGGATAATTATGTCGGATGCGGTTCATCGTGTAACAGTCATAACCTAGGGTGACACAGAACTAGCTCCAGTTCGTCAATGTAATGTAGGCATGTATTCCGAATATAGTCATACGTGCTTATGGAAAAGAACTTGCATAACATCTTTTGTCCTACCCTCCCGTGGCAACGGGGTCCTTACGGAAACTAAGGGATATTAAGGCCTCCTTTTAATAGAGAACCGGAAGAGAAGCATTAACACATAGTGAATACATGAACTCCTCAAACTACGGTCATCACCGGTAAGTATCCCGATTATTGTCACTTCGGGGTTAATGGATCATAACACATAATAGGTGACTATAGACTTGCAAGATAGGATCAAGAACACTCATATATTGATGAAAACATAATAGGTTCAGATCTGAAATCATGGCACTTGGTCCCTAGTGACAAGCATTAAGCATAGCAAAGTCATAGCAACATCAATATCAGAACATAGTGGATACTAGGGATCAAACCCTAACAAAACTAACTCGATTACATGATAGATCCCATCCAACCCATCACCGTCCAGCAAGCCTACGATGGAATTACTCACGCACGGCGGTGAGCATCATGAAATTGGTGATGGAGGATGGTTGATGATGACGATGGCGACGGATTTCCCTCTCCGGAGCCCCAAACGGACTCCAGATCAGCCCTCCCGAGAGGTTTTAGGGCTTGGCGGTGGCTCCATATCGTAAAACGCGATGATTTCTTCTCTCTGATTTTTTTCTCCCCGAAACACAATATATGGAGTTAGAGTTGGAGTCGGAGAGGCAATAGGGGGCCCACGTGGAGAGGTGGTGGGCCCCCTAGCCTTCATCTTTTACAGGTATTTCTTATATTTTCTGAAAAGTCGCTCCGTGAAGTTTCAGGTCATTCCGAGAATGTTTGTTCCTGCACATAAATAACACCATGGTAATTCTGCTGAAAACAGCGTCAGTCCGGGTTAGTTCCATTCAAATCATGCAAGTTAGAGTCCAAAACAAGGGCAAAAGTGTTTGGAAAGTATATACATTGGAGACGTATCAACTCCCCCAAGCTTAAACCTTTGCTTGTCCTCAAGCAATTCAGTTGATAAACTGAAAGTGATAAAGAAAAACTTTTACAAACTCTGTTTGCTCTTGTTGTTGTAAATATGTAAAGCCAGCATTCAAGTTTTCAGCAAAGATTATAACTAACCACATTTGCAATAACGCATAGGTCTCAAGTTTACTCATGTCAATAGCATAATCAACTAGCGAGCCATAATAATAAATCTTGGATGACAACACTTTCTCAAAACAACCATAATATGATATAACAAGGTGGTATCTCGCTAGCCCTTTCTGAGACCGCAAAACATAAATGCAGAGCACCTTTATAGACCAAGGACTGACTAGACATTGTAATTCATGGTAAAAGAGATCCAGTCAAGTCATACTCGATGTAAACTAACAGTAATGAATGCAAATGACAGCGGTGCTCTCCAACTGGTGCTTTTTAATAAGAGGATGATGACTCATCATAAAAGTAAATAGATAGGCCCTTCGCAGAGGGAAGCAGGGATTTGTAGAGGTGCCAGAGCTCGGTTTTGAAACAGAGGTGAATAATATTTTGAGCGGTATACTTTCATTGTCAACCTAACAACCAAGAGATGGCGATATCTTCCATGCTACACACATTATAGGCAGTTCCCAAACAGAATGGTAAAGTTTATACTCCCCCTTCCACCAACAAGCATCAATCCATGGCTTGCTCGAAACAATGAGTGCCTCCAACTAACAAGAGTCCCAGGGGAGTTATGTTTGCAATTATTTTGATTTAGTTTGCATAAAGCATGGGATTGGGCATCCCGGTGACCAGCCATTTATCTCGTGAGTGAGGAGCGGAGTCCATTCCTCTTGAGAATAACCCGCCTAACATGGAAGATACGGACAACCCTAGTTGATACATGAGCTATTCGAGCATACAAAATAGGATATTTATTTGAAGGTTTAGAATTTGGCACATACAAATTTACTTGGAACGGCAGGTAGATACCATATATAGGTAGGTATAGTGGACTCATGTGGAATAACTTTGGGGTTTAAGGAGTTTGGATGCACAAGCAGTATTCCCGCTTAGTACAGGTGAAGGCTGGCAAAAGACTGGGAAGCGACCAGCTAGAGAGCGACAACAGCCATGAACATGCATTAAAATTAATCAGCACCCAATGCAAGCATGAGTAGGATATAATCCACCATGAACATAAATATTGTGAAGGGTATGTTGATTTTGTTTCAACTACATGCGTGAACATGCGCCAAGTCAAGTCACTTAAATCATTCAGAGGAGGATACCACCCTATCATACCACATCATAACCATTTTTAATAGCATGTTGGCACGCAAGGTAAACCATTATAACTCATAGCTAATCAAGCATGGCACAAGAAACTATGATCTCTAGTTGTCATTGCAAACATGTTTATTCATAATAGGCTGAATCAGGAACGATGAACTAATCATATTTACAAAAACAAAAGAGGTCGAGTTCATACCACCTTTTCTCATCTTAGCCAGTCCATCATATATCGTCATAATTGCCTTTCACTTGCATGACCGAACGATGTGAATAATAATAATAGTGCACGTGCATTGGACTAAGATGGAATCTGCAAGCATTCAATAAATAGGAGAAGACAAGGCAATATAGGCTCTTTTGTCAGATCAACAATAATGCATATAAGAGCTACTTCAACAATTTAATTATGGTCTTCTCCTATCGACCGCCAAATAAAAGAAAAGAAAAGAAATAAAACTATTTACATGGGAAAGCTCCCAACAAGCAAAAGAAGAACATGAAATATTTTTGGGTTTTCTTTTTAATTACTACTACAAGCATGGAAAGTAAACTAACTAAAAGCTACAACTAATTTTTTTGGTTTTTTTCTTAAGGTTTATTAAACACACAAGAAGAAAGCATAAAAAGGAAATTAAACTAGCATGGATGATACAATGAAAAAGTATGAGCACCGACATCTAGCAATGAGTGTGTGAACATAAATGTAATGTCGGTGGGAAATACGTACTCTCACAAGCTTAGGCTTTTGGCCTAAGTTGGTCTATGGCCACGGCTGGCCTGGCGGATATCCATAATAGTAGTTGGGGTCGTAATGAGATGAAGAAGAGGAAGACTCCGATTGCCACTGGCTGACCATCATCTCCGGATCCCACTAATAATTAGACTGTCATGGAGGATAGCGGTGAGGCCTGCATTCTTAGCCAATTCATGAAAATCTTCATAAATCCTCACTACTCTCAAGAAATCACCGGAAGGCCATTCACAGGACCGAACCTCCGTGGTGCGAGGCAGATTATACTTAGGCTTTGGTGCCTTTTCCTTCGAGCTTTGGCTCGATGAGCCCCTCAAAAGTCTCCTTGTCATTTTCTAAAAAATTCTGAAATTTTTAGTAACTTCAAAATAAAAGTAAACCAAACTCAACAATATTGATAGCAACTACTCCTACAAGTGCCTAGGGCCTATATCATGCATCAAAACTACTTTTGACCATATAAATTTGACATGCAAGCTCAAGAACAGGGTCACCTAAGCATCAAAATTTTGCAATGAATAAAGCACTAGAACAAAAACTAATTGGACCAATGGAGGAGTCACATACAAAGGAACAATCTCCCCAAGCAGTTTTGTGAGAGGTGCTTTGAGCAAGGAGATCGAAAATGCCAGCAAAATGAGCTTGGACTCGGGTTTGAGCTGGTTATTCGTGTTTGTGGGAGGAAGAAGAAGTGTATGGGTGAAAGGATAAGTGGAGGAGGGCCACCGTGGGCCCATGAGGTAGGGGGCGCGCCCTCCACCCTTGTGGGCAGGTGGTTGACCCCCCCCTGCTGTGTTCTCAGTGCCAAATATTCTCAAATATTCTGGAAAAAATCATATTTAAATTTCAGGGCATTTGGAGAACTTTTATTTTCGAGGTATTTTTATATTGCACGAATAATCAGATAACAGACAGAAAAATATTTATTTTTATTTTGTTTAATGTAAATAACAGAAAGTAAAAGGAGGGTACATAAGTTTGTGCCTTCTAGTTTCATCCATCTCATGATCATCAAAAGGAATCCACTAACAAGGTTGATCAAGTCTTGCTAACGAACTCATTCCGAATAACATGGAACCGGAGAAATTTCGAATAACACTATGTTACCTCAACGGGGATATGCACATCCCCAATAATAAGAATATCATATTTCTTCTTGATAGTAGGAAGAGGAAATTCAAAACCTCCAAATATAATCGATGGAATTTTTCAAATAGAGTTGATACTATGAACTTGAGGTTGTTTCCTCGGAAAGTGTACCGTATGCTCATTACCATTAACATGAAAAGTGACATTGCCTTTAGTGCAATCAATAACAGCCCCTGCAGTATTCAAAAAGGGTCTTCCAAGAATAATAGACATACTATCATCCTCGGGAATATCAAGAATAACAAAGTCCGTTAAAATAGTAACGTTTGCAACTACAACAGGCACATCCTCATAAATACCGACAGGTATAGCAGTTGATTTATCAGCCATTTGCAAAGATATTTCAGTAGGTGTCAACTTATTCAAATCAATTCTACGATATAAAGAGAGAGGCATAACACTAACACCGGCTCCAAGATCACATAAAGCAGTTTTAACATAATTTCTTTTAATGGAGCATGGTATAGTTGGTACACCGGGATCTCCAAGTTTCTTTGGTATTCCACCTTTAAAAGTATAATTAGCAAGCATGGTGGAAATTTCAGCTTCCGGTATCTTTCTTTTATTTGTAATAATATCTTTCATGTACTTAGCACAAGGATTTGTTTTGAGCATATCAGTTAATCGCATACACAAAAAGATAGGTCTAATCATTTCAGCAAAGCGCTCAAAATCCTCATCATCCTTCTTCTTGGATGGTTTGGGAGGAAAGGGCATGGATTTCTGAACCCATGGTTCTCTTTCTTTACCATGTTTCCTAGCAACAAAGTCTTTCTTATCATAACATTGATTCTTTGATTGTGGGTTATCAAGATCAACAGCAGGTTCAATTTCTATGTCATTATCATTACTAGGTTGAGCATCATTATGAACATTATCATTAACATTACCACTAGTTTCAGGTTCATTACTAGATTGAGTTTTAGCATCAGAAATAGAAATATCATTTGGATTCTCAGGTGGTTCAATAACAGGTTCACTAGAAGTATGCAAAGTCCTATCATTTTTCTTTTTCTTCCTTTTAGAAGGACTAGGTGCATCTATATTATTTCTCTAAGAATCTTGCTCAATTCTCTTAGGGTGGCCTTCATGATACAAAGGTTCCTGAGTCATTCTACCAGTTCTAGTAGCCACTCTAACAGCATTATCATTATCTTTAGTATTCAATTCATTGAGCAAATCATTTTGAGCTTTAAGTACTTGTTCTACTTGAGTGGTAACCATAGAAGCATGTTTACTAATAAGTTTAAGTTTACCTTTAACATTAGCGATATAACCACCCAAGTGTTCAAGCATATTTGAATTGTATTTCAATTGTCTACCAAAATAAGCATTAAAGTCTTCTTGCTTAGCCATAAATTTATCAAACTCATCTAAGCATGGGCTAGCAAATTTAGTAAATGGGATTTCAGCTTCATCATATCTATAGAGAGAATTTACCTTTACTACCTCTGTCGGGTTATCAAGACCATGAGTTTCTTCAATAGGTGATGGATCAAGATCATATGTTTCTTCTGTTGGGTAAGGTAGCAGAAATTTAAAATTTTCTACGCATCACCAAGATCAATCTATGGAGTAATCTAGCAACGAGGGGAAGGAGAGTGCATTTACATACCCTTGTAGATCGCTAAGCGGAAGCGTTCAAGTGAACGGGGTTGATGGAGTCGTACTCGTCGTGATCCAAATCACCGATGATCCTAGCGCCGAACGGACGGCACCTCCGCGTTCAACACACGTACGAAACGGGGACGTCTCCCACGCCTTGATCCAGCAAGGAGGAGGGAGAGGTTGAGGAAGAGAGTCCAACAGCAGCATGACGGCGTGGTGGTGATGGAGCTCGTGGTTCTCCAGCAGGGCTTCGCCAAGCACTATGGAGGAGGAGGAGGTGTAGGAGGAGGGAGGGCTGCGCCAGGTTCAAGGTTGTGGCCGCCCTCCCACCCCTCCACTATTTATAGGTGGGGGAGAGGGGGGTCGGCCCCCCTAGATCCCATCTAGGGTTGGGGGCGGCGGCCAAGGGGGGGAGGAGTGCCTCCCAAGTCAAGTGGAGGCCCTCCCCTTTAGGGTTTCCCCTCTCCCATGCGCATGGGCCTTGGGGGGGCTGGTGCCCTTGGCCCATTAAGGTTAGGGAGCCCCCCTACAGCCCATGCTGATGTATTGGACGTGGTGGAACATTTTCCGGACCTCCAGACCCCTCCGGAATCCTCCGGAAGCTTCCGGAAGCTTCCCGGTACAATACCGGGAAAAGCCGAACTTTTCCCGGAACCCGAACAACAACTTTCCATATATAAATCTTTACCTCTGAACCATTTCGGAACTCCTCGTGACGTCCGGTATCTCATCCGGGACTCCGAACAACATTCGGTAATCACATACAAGTCTTCCTAATAACCCTAGCGTCATCGAACCTTAAGTGTGTAGACCCTACGAGTTCGGCAACCATGCAGACATGACCGAGACAACTCTCCAGCCAATAACCAACAGCGGGATCTGGATACCCATGTTGGCTCCCACATGTTCCACGATGATCTCATCGGATGAACCACGATGTCGAGGATTTCAATCAATCCCGTATTCAATTCCCTTTGTCTAGCGGTACGATACTTGCCCGAGATTCGATCGTCGGTATCCCGATACCTTGTTCAATCTCGTTACCGGCAAGTCTCTTTACTCGTTCCGTAACACATCATGCCGTGATCAACTCCTTGGTCACATTGTGCACATTATGATGATGTCCTACCGAATGGGCCCAGAGATACCTTTCCGTTTACACGGAGTGACAAATCCCAGTCTCGATTCGTGCCAACCCAACAGACACTTTCGGAGATACCTGTAGTGTACCTTTATAGCCACCCAGTTACGTTGTGACGTTTGGCACACCCAAAGCACTCCTACGGTATCCGGGAGTTGCACAATCTCATGGTCTAAGGAAATGATACTTGACATTAGAAAAGCTTTAGCAAATGAACTACACGATCTTGTGCTAGGCTTAGGATTGGGTCTTGTCCATCTCATCATTCTCCTAATGATGTGATCCCGTTATCAACGTCATCCAATGTCCATGGTCAGGAAACCGTAACCATCTATTGATCAACGAGCTAGTCAACTAGAGGCTTACTAGGGACATGGTGTTGTCTATGTATCCACACATGTATCTGAGTTTCCTATCAATACAATTCTAGCATGGATAATAAACGATTATCATGAACAATGAAATATAATAATAACTAATTTATTATTGCCTCTAGGGCATATTTCCAATAGTCTCCCACTTGCACTAGAGTCAATAATCTAGTTCACATCGCCATGTGATAAACACTCACATGTCACATCGCCATGTGACCAACATCCAAAGACTTTACTAGACTCAATAATCTAGTTCACATCACTATGTGATTAACACTCAATGAGTTCAGGGTTTCATCATGTTATGCTTGTGAGAGAGGTTGTAGTCAACGGGTCTTGCCATATTCGGATCCCTATGTATTTCGCAAAACCTTATATCGTAGATGCTGCTACCACGTTCCACTTGGAGCTATTCCAAATTATTGCTCCATTATACGTATCCAGTATCTCTACTCAGAGCTATCCGGATAGGTGTTAAGCTTGCATCGACGTAACTCTTTATGTCGAACTCTTTATCACCTCCATAACCGAGAAACATTTCCTTATTCCTCTAAGGATAATTTTGACTGCTGTCTGGTGATCCAAACCTAGATCACCTTTGTACCCTCTTGCCAGACATGTGGCAAGGCACACATCAGGTGCGGTACTCAGCATGGCATACCATATAGGGCCTATGACAAGAGCATAGGGGACGACCTTTGTCCTTCCTCTTTCTTCCGCCGTGGTCAATCTTTGAGTCTTACTCAACTTCACACCTTACAACTCAGGTAAGAACCCCTTCTTTGACTGATCTATTTTGAACTCCTTCAAAAACATGTCAAGGTGTGTGCTCTTTGAAAGTATCATCAGGCGTCTTGATCTATCTCTATAGATCTTGATGCCCAATATGTAAGCAGCTTTATCCAGGTCTTCCTTTGAAAAACACTCTTCAAACAACCGTTTATGCTTTCCAGAAATTCTACATTATTTCGGATCTACAATATGTCATCCACATATACTTATCAGAAATGTTGTAGTGCTCCCACTCACTTTCTTGTAAATACAAGTTTCTAGCAAACATTGTATAAAACCTAAAAGCTTTGATCACTCCATCAAAACATATATCCCGATTCCGAGATGCTTGCTCTAGTCCATAGAAGGATTGCTGGAGCCAGCATACCTTTTAGCATCCTTAGGATCGACAAAACCTTTTATTGTATCACATACAACTTTTCTTACGAAAACTTGGTAAGAAAACTTGTTTTGACATCCATCTGTAAGATTTCATAATCCAAAAATACAGCTAGTGCTAACATGATTCCGACGGACTTAAGCATAGCTACGGGTGAGAAATTCTCATCGTAGTCAACTCTTTGAACTTGTGAAAAGACTCTTTCCCACAAGTCGAGCTTCATAGACGGTAACATTACCGCCCACGTCCGTCTTCTTCTTAAAGATCCATTTATCTCAATGGCTTGCCGATCATCGGGCAAGTCCACCAAAGTCCATACTTTGTTCTGATATATGGATCCTATCTCGGATTTCATGGCTTCTAACCATTTGTCGGAATACGGGCCCACCATCGCTTCTCCATAGCTCGTAGGTTCACTGTTGTCTAACAACATGATATCTAAGACAGGATTACTGTATCTCTTAGGAGTAGTACATATCCTTGTCGACCTACGAGGTTCGATAGCAACTTGATCCGAAGCTTCATGATCACTATCATTAACTTCCTATTCAACAGACATAGGCGCCACAGAAAACATCTTTCTGTGTTGCATCACTCTCTGGTTGAAGTAAAGGTTCGACAACCTCATCAAGTTCTATCTTCCTCCCACTCAATTCTTTCGAGAGAAACTCCTTCTCGAGAAAGGACCCGTTCTTAGCGACAAACAATTTGCCCTCGGATCTGAGATAGAAGGTATACCCTACTGTCACCTTTGGGTATCCTATGAAGATGTGTTTGTCCGCTTTGGGTTCGAGCTTCTCTGGCTGAAGCCTTAAGCATCACAGCCCCAAACATTAAGAAACGACAACTTTGGTTTCTTGCCAAACCAATGTTCATATGACATCGTCTCAACGGACTTAGATGGTGTCCTATCTAAAGTGAATGCAGCTGTCTCTAACGCATAACCTCAAAATGAAAACGGTAGATTGATAAGAGACATCATAGATCGCACCATATCTCATAGTGTTCGATTACGACGTCCGGACACACCATTACCTTGTGGTGTTCCAGGTGGCTTCAACTGTGAAACAATTCCACAATGTCTTAAGTGATTGCCAAACTCATAACTTAGAAAATCCCCTTTTTGATTAGATCGTAGGAATATGATCTTATTGTTATGATGATTCTTAATTTCACTCTGAAATCGCTTGAACTTTTCAAACGTTTCAGACTTGTGCTTCATTAAGTAAATATACCTATATCTACTCAAATCGTCAGTGAGGATGAGAAAATAGCGATATCCACCGCACGCTTCAATTCTCATTGGATCACACGCATCAGCATGCATGATTTCCAACAAGTCACTTGCCCATTTCATTGTACCTGAAAACGGGGTCTTAGTCATCCTGCCCATGAGGCATGGCTCGCATGTGTCAAGTGATTCAAAATCAAGTGACTCCAAACATCCATCGATATGGAGTTTCTTCATGCATCTTACGCCAATATGACCTAAGCGGCAGTGCCACAAGAAAGTGGTACTATCATTATTAACTCTACATCTTTTGGCGTGAACATGTGTATTACCACGACCGAGATTCAATGAACCATTCACATAGGGTGCATGACCATGAAAGGTATTATTCATGTAAATAAAATAACCAGTATTCTCTAACTTAAATGAATAACCGTATTGCAATGAACATGATCTAATCATATTCATGCTCAACATAGACACCTGATAACATTTATCTAGGTTCAATACTAATCCCGAAGGCAGATGGAGCGTGCGATGGTGATCTCATCAACTTTGGAAACACTTCCAACACACATCATCACCTCGCCCTTAGCCAGTCTCCATTTAGTCCATAGCTTTTGCTTCAAGTTACCAATAATAGTAACTGAACCGGTATCCAATACCCAGGTGCTACCAGGAGTACTAGTGAGGTACACATTAATAACACGTATATACTTTGAAGTTGCCAGCCTTCTTATCTACCATGCATTTGGGGTAATTCCGCTACCAGTGACCGTTCCCCTTACAATAGAAGCACTTAGTCTCGGGTTTGGGTTCAACCCTGGGTTCCTTCACTGGAGCGGCAACTGGTTTGCCATCCATGAAGTTTCCCTTCTATCCCTTGCCCTTCTTGAAACCAGTGGTCTTGTCAAACCATCAACACTTGATGCTCCTTCTTGATTTCTACCTTTTGCGGTCTTAAGCACCGCGAACAGCTCCGGGATCAACTCCATCCCTTGCATGTCATAGTTCATCACGAAGATCTAGTAGCTTAGTGATAGATGCTAGAGAACTCTATCAATCACTATCTTATCTGGAAGTTTAACTCCCACTTGATTTAAGTGATCCTAGTACCCAAACGTTCTGAGCACATGCTCACTAGCTGAGCTATTCTCCTCCATCTTGTTGGCAAAAGAACTTGTCAGAGGTCTCACACCTCTCAACACAGGCATGAGCCTGAAATCCCAATTTCAGCTCTTCGAACATCTCATATGTTCTTATGGCGTTCAAAACGTCATTGAATCCCGATTCTAAGCCGTAAAGTATGGTGCACTAAACTATCAAGTAGTCATCAGGATGTGTCTGTCAGGTGTTCACAACCTCCACAAACGATGTTGTAGGGGTTTGCACATCGAGCGGTGCATCAAAGACGTAAGCCTTCTGTGTAGCAGTGAGGACACTCCTCGGACTACGGACCTAGTCCGCATCATTGCTTACAATATCTTTCAACTTAATCTTTCTCTAGGAACGTATTGAAACAAGGAGCTACAACGTGAGCTATTTATCTACAACATATTTGCAAAGACAATTTAGACTATGTTCATGATAATTGAGTTCATCTAATCAAATTATTTAATGACCTCCCACTCAAATAGACATCCCTCTAGTCATCTAAGTGAAACATGATCCGAGTCAACTAGGCCGTGTCCGATCATCACGTGAGACGGACTAGTCAACATCGGTGAACATCTTCATGTTGATCGTATCTTCTATACGACTCATGCTCGACCTTTCGGTCTTCCGTGTTCCGAGGCCATGTCTGTACATGCTAGGCTCGTCAAGTCAACCTAAGTGTATTGCGTGTGTAAATCTGGCTTACACCCGTTGTATTCGAATGTTAGAATCTATCACACCCGATCATCACGTGGTGCTTCGAAACGACGAACCTTCGCAACGGTGCACAGTTAGGGGGAACACTTTTCTTGAAATTTTAGTGAGGGATCATCTTATTTAAGCTACCGTCGTTCTAAGCAAATAAGATGTAAAACATGATAAACATCACATGCAATCAAATAGTGACATGATATGGCCAATATCATTTTGCTCCTTTTGATCTCCATCTTCGGGGCTCCATGATCATCGTTGTCACCGGCATGACACCATGATCTCCATCATCATGATCTCCATCATCGTGTCTTCTTGAAGTTGCCTCGTCATCTATTACTTCTACTACTATGGCTAACGCATTAGCAATAAAGTAAAGTAATTACATGATGTTTATGTTGACACGTAGGTCATAAATAAATTAAGACAACTCCTGCCGGTTGTCATACTCATCGACATGCAAGTCGTGATTCCTATTACAAGAACATGATCAATCTCATACATCACATATATCATTCATCACATCCTTTTGGCCATATCACATCACAAAACACTTGCTGCAAAAACAAGTTAGACGTCCTCTAATTGTTATTGCAAGTTTTTTCGTGGCTGCTATAGGTTTCTAGCAAGAACGTTTCTTACCTACGCCAAAACCACAACGTGAATTGCCAATTTATATTTACCCTTCATAAGGACCCTGTTCATCGAATCCGATCCGACTAAAGTGGGAGAGACAGACACCCGCTAGCCACCTTATGCAACTAGTGCATGTCAGTCGGTGGAACCGGTCTCGCGTAAGCATACATGTAAGGTTGGTCCGGGCCGCTTCATCCCACGATGCCGCCGAATCAAGATAAGACTAGTAACGGCAAGCAAATTGACAATTTCGATGCCCACAACTACTTTGTGTTCTACTCGTGCATAGTAACTACGCATAGACCTAGCTCATGATGCCACTGTTGGGTAACGTAGCAGAAATTTAAAATTTTCTACGCATCACCAAGATCAATCTATGGAGTAATCTAGCAACAAGGGGAAGGAGAGTGCATCTACATACCCTTGTAGATCGCTAAGCGGAAGCGTTCAAGTGAACGGGGTTGATGGAGTCGTACTCGTCGTGATCCAAATCACCGATGATCCTAGCGTCGAACGGACGGTACCTCCGCGTTCAACACACGTACGAAACGGGGACGTCTCCCACGCCTTGATCCAGCAAGGAGGAGGGAGAGGTTGAGGAAGAGAGTCCAACAGTAGCACGACAACGTGGTGGTGATGGAGCTCGTGGTTCTCTAGCAGGGCTTCGCCAAGCACTATGGAGGAGGAGGAGGTGTAGGAGGAGGGAGGGCTGCGCCAGGTTCAAGGTTGTGGCCGCCCTCCCACCCCTCCACTATTTATAGGTGGGGGGAGAGGGGGGCCGGCCCCCCTAGATCCCATCTAGGGTTGGGGGCGGCGGCCAAGGGGGGGAGGAGTGCCTCCCAAGTCAAGTGGAGGCCCTCCCCTTTAGGGTTTCCCCTCTCCCATGCGCATGGGCCTTGGGGGGCTGGTGCCCTTGGCCCATTAAGGTTAGGGAGCCCCCCTACAGCCCATGCTGCTGTATTGGACGTGGTGGAACATTTTCCGGACCTCCGGACCCCTCCGGAATCCTCCGGCACCTTCCGGAAGCTTCCCGGTACAATACCGGAAAAAACCGAACTTTTCCCGGAACCCGAACAACAACTTTCCATATATAAATCTTTACCTCCGGACCATTACGGAACTCCTCGTGACGTCCGGGATCTCATCCGGGACTCCGAACAACATTCGGTAATCACATACAAGTCTTCCTAATAACCCTAGCGTCATCGAACCTTAAGTGTGTAGACCCTACGGGTTCGGCAACCATGCAGACATGACCGAGACAACTCTCCGGCCAATAACCAACAGCAGGATCTGGATACCCATGTTGGCTCCCACATGTTCCACGATGATCTCATCGGATGAACCATGATGTCGAGGATTTCAATCAATCCCGTATTCAATTCCCTTTGTCTAGCGGTACGATACTTGCTCGAGATTCGATCGTCGGTATCCCGATACCTTGTTCAATCTCGTTACCGGCAAGTCTCTTTACTCGTTCCGTAACACATCATGCCGTGATCAACTCCTTGGTCACATTGTGCACATTATGATGATGTCCTACCGAGTGGGCCCAGAGATACCTCTCCGTTTACACGGAGTGACAAATCCCAGTCTCGATTCATGCCAACCCAACAAACACTTTCGGAGATACCTGTAGTGTACCTTTATAGCCACCCAGTTACGTTATGACGTTTGGCACACCCAAAGCACTCCTACGGTATCCGGGAGTTGCACAATCTCATGGTCTAAGGAAATGATACTTGACATTAGAAAAGCTTTAGCAAACGAACTACACGATCTTGTGCTAGGCTTAGGATTGGGTCTTGTCCATCACATCATTCTCCTAATGATGTGATCCCGTTATCAACGACATCCAATGTCCATGGTCAGGAAACCATAACCATCTATTGATCAACGAGCTAGTCAACTAGAGACTTACTAGGGACATGGTGTTGTCTATGTATCCACACATGTATCTGAGTTTCCTATCAATACAATTCTAGCATGGATAATAAACGATTATCATGAACAATGAAATATAATAATAACTAATTTATTATTGCCTCTAGGGCATATTTCCAACATCTTCAACATGCGGTAAATTAAGACCGTGTATTTCTTCAATAGGAGGTAAATTCTTAACATCTTCAACTTTAATACCTTTTTCTTTCACAGATTTCTTTGCCTCTTGCATATCTTCAGGACTGAGAAATAGAATACCCCTATTCTTCGGAGTTGGTTTAGGAATAGGCCCATGAATTGGCTCGGAGGTGTCCAATTATTTTCATTTGTCAACATATTATTCAATAGAATTTTAGCTTCATCCGGTGTTCTTTCCCTGAAAACAGAACCAGCACAACTATCCAGGTAATCTCTTGAGGCATCGGTTAGTCCATTATAATAGATATCAAGTATTTCATTTCTCTTAAGGGGATGATCAGGCAAAGCATTAAGTAATTGGAGAAGCCTCCCCAAAGCTTGTGGGAGACTCTCTTCTTCAATTTACACAAAATTATATATATCCCTTGAAGCAGCTTGTTTCTTATGAGCAGGGAAATATTTAGCAGAGAAGTAATAAATCATATTCTGGGGACTACGCACACAAGCAGGATCAAGAGAATTAAACCATATCTTAGCATCACCCTTTAATGAGAACGGAAATATTTTAAGGATGTAAAAGTAACGAGTTCTCTTATCTTTAGTGAACATGGTGGCTATATCGTTCAATTTAGTAAGATGTGCCACAACAGTTTCAAATTCATAACCATGAAAAGGATTAGATTCATCCAAAGTAATTATATCAGGATCAACAGAGAATTCATAATCCTTATCAGTAACAAAGATAGGTGAAGTAGCAAAAGCAGGGTTAGGTTTCATTCTAGCATTTAGAGATTGCTTACTCCATTTAGCTAATAACCTTTTGAGTTCATTTCTATTTTTGCAAGCTAAAATAGCTAAAGAAGCTTCTTGATCAAAAACATAACCCTTAGGAATAACAAGTGATTCTTCATCATCACTTTCATCAGTATCATCAGACTCAATATTTTCAATTTCTCTAGCCCTAGCAAGTTGTTCATCAAGAAAATCACTAAGTGGCACAGTAGTATCATGCATAAAGGTAGTTTCATCATAAGTATCATGCATAGCAGAAGTGGCATCATCAATAACATGCGACATATCAGAACGAATAACAGAAGCAAGTGTAGGTGTCGCAAGCTTACTCAAAACAGAAGGTGAATCAAGTGCAGAGCTAGATGGCAGTTCCTTACCTCCCCTCGTAGTTGAGGGATAGATCTTGGTTTTTGGATCTCTCAAGTTCTTCATAATCATAAGCAGATATATATCCCAAGTGACTCAAAGAATAGAGCTATGCTCCCCGGCAACGGCGCCAGAAAATAGTCTTGATAACCCACAAGTATAGGGGATCACAACAGTTTTCGAGGGTAGAGTATTCAACCCAAATTTATTGATTCGACACAAGGGGAGCCAAAGAATATTCTCAAGTATTAGCAGCTGAGTTGTCAATTCAACCACACCTAGAAACTTAATATCTGCAGCAAAGTGTTTAGTAGCAAAGTAATATGATAGTAGTGGTAACGATAGCAAAAGGTAACAGTAGTAAAAGTAATGTTTTTGGTATTTTGTAGTGATGATAGCAATAGCAATGGGAAAGTAAATAAGCAAAGAACAATATGTGGAAAGCTCATAGGCAATGGATCGGTGATGGAGAATTATGCCGGATGCGGTTCATCATGTAACAGTCATAACCTAGGGTGACACAGAACTAGCTCCAGTCCGTCAATGTAATGTAGGCATGTATTCCGAATATAGTCATACATGCTTATGGAAAAGAACTTGCATAACATCTTTTGTCCTACCCTCCCGTGGCAACGGGGTCCTTACGGAAACTAAGGGATATTAAGGCCTCCTTTTAATAGAGAACCGAAAGAAAGCATTAACACATAGTGAATACATGAAGTCCTCAAACTACGGTCATCACCGGTAAGTATCCCGATTATTGTCACTTCGGGGTTAATGGATCATAACACATAATAGGTGACTATATACTTGCAAGATAGGATCAAGAACACTCATATATTGATGAAAACACAATAGGTTCAGATCTGAAATCATGGCACTTGGGCCCTAGTGACAAGCATTAAGCATAGCAAAGTCATATCAACGTCAATCTCATAACATAGTGGATACTAGGGATCAAACCCTAACAAAACTAACTCGATTACATGATAGATCCCATCCAACCCATCACCGTCCAGCAAGCCTACGATGGAATTACTCACGCATGGCGGTGAGCATCATGAAATTGGTGATGGAGGATGGTTGATGATGACGATGGCGACGGATTCCCCTCTCCGGAGCCCCGAACGGACTCCAAATCAACCCTCCCGAGAGGTTTTAGGGCTTGGCGGCGGCTCCGTATCGTAAAACGTGATGATTTCTTCTCTCTAATTTTTTCTCCCCGAAACACAATATATGGAGTTGGAGTTGGAGTCGGAGAGGCAACAGGGGGCCCACGTGGAGAGGTGGTGGCCCCCCTGGCCTTCATCTTTTGCAGGTATTTTTCATATTTTCTGAAAAGTCGCCCCATGAAGTTTCAGGTCATTCCGAGAATGTTTGTTCCTGCACATAAATAACACCATGGTAATTCTGCTGAAAACAGCGTCAGTCCGGGTTTGTTCCATTCAAATCATGCAAGTTAGAGTCCAAAATAAGGGCAAAAGTGTTTGGAAAAATAGATAAGTTGGAGACGTATCAAGGAGCAAGGGGGGAGGCCGGCCGGCCCTAGTGGCGCGCCCAGGGAGGAGGAATCATCCTCCTAGTAGGAGTAGGATTCCTCCTTTCCTAGTCCTACTAGGAGGAGAAGGGGAAGGAAGGAAGGGAGAGGAGGAGGAGAAGGAAAGGGGGGGCGCGCGCCCCTCCCCAGTCCAATTCAGACTCCCTATAGGGAGGGGGCGCGGCTG
>NC_041382.1:165959044-166155829 GCF_002162155.2 Triticum dicoccoides
ACCCTCCGGCACTCCGGTTTTCTCCGAAATCACCCGGAACACTTCCGGTGTCCGAATATAGCCGTCCAATATATCAATCTTTATGTCTCGACCATTTCGAGACTCCTCGTCATGTTCGTGATCATATCCGGGACTCCAAACTACCTTTGGTACATCAAAACACATAAACTCATAATACTGATCATCACCGAACGTTAAGCATGCGGACCCTACGGGTTCGAGAACTATGTAGACATGACCAAGACACATCTCCGGTCAATAACCAATAGTGGAACCTGGATGTTCATATTGGCTCCCACATATTCTACGAAGATCTTTATCAGTCAAACTACATAACGATATGCATTGTTTCCTTTGTCATCGGTATGTTACTTGCCCGAGATTCGATCGTCGGTATCTCAATACCTAGTTCAATCTCGTTACCGGCAAGTCTCTTTACTCGTTCTGTAATGCATCATCCCGCAACTAACTCATTAATCACATTGCTTGCAAGGCTTATAGTGATGTGCATTACCGAGAGGGCCCAGAGATACCTCTCCGATACTCAGAGTGACAAATCCTAATCTCGATCTATGCCAACTCAACAAACACCATCAGAGACACCTGTAGAGCATCTTTATAGTCACCTAGTTACGTTGTGACGTTTGATAGCACACTAAGTGTTCCTCCGGTATTCGGGAGTTGCATGATCTCATAGTCATAGGAACATGTATAAGTTATGGAGAAAGCAATAGCAACAAACTAAACGATCATCATGCTAAGCTAAACGGATGGGTCAAGTCAATCACATCATTCTCTAATGATGTGATCCCGTTAATCAAGTGACAACTCATGTCTATGGTTAGGAAACATAACCATCATTGATTCAACGAGCTAGTCAAGTAGAGGCATACTAGTGACACTCTGTTTGTCTATGTATTCACACATGTACTAAGTTTTTGGTTAATACAATTCTAGCATGAATAATAAACATTTTTCATGATATAAGGAAATATAAATAACAACTTCATTATTGCCTCTAGGGCATATTTCCTTCAGCGCCGCCTCCGGAACCGCGAACCTTGGGTCTGGCAAAAGGGGAGGCTTTGATGTACATGGTAGGACAGGTGACGAAGTGAACCATGCGAGGGATGGAGCGATGGTGTTAAGCAACATCGGCAAGCTAGGACTAGAGAGACGCAGATCCGAGCTGCCTCGGCCTAAGCCGTCGAGACGCCGGCGAGCCAAGTGAGCTGGAAGGGACGCAGCCACTCGGTCACCAAAGCCGGAACTGCCCAACAGAGGACGACGGTGATGAGGGACACCTGAGAGACGCGGGCCCAAGGTCGCCTGGGCCGAAATAGCTCCAGCAAGGACCCATCACGAGGAGTCCCGTGTCTGTCACAATCACAAAAACATCGCCATCTCTGCACGAGAACCGTCCGAAGCTTAGGACGAGGAAGTACCGCCGGGGACGAGGGGGCACCTACACAAGGGAGGCAGGACCACCCCCGCGACCGGCCTCAGGTCCCACACTGCACCCATGGCCATTAGCATCATGCCGCCGCGAGGGGTGGGGGGGGATGCAGTAGATGGCGCGAAAGGCCGTGGCCAGGAACGCCGAATCCGCCACCAGACAGGCAGGCACGGGCAGCGGCAACTGGGAGATGGCGCCGGGGACGCGTCCGGGAAGGAGCCCGGGGCCGCGGGCGGAGGCGTGTGGAAGGCGGGGTGGCACACGCGATGACCTAGGAGGCATGAGGACGGAGGAGCACGGGAAGCCTGGGGCGGGGGAGAATCCGGCCGCTCAGCACGCCGTGGGTGCACCGTCGCCACACCGGACTAGCAGGGCAGCTGTTGTGGGGGGGGAGGGTCAGGCGCGGAGCGGGGTGGGGGTTGGGGCGCGAATGGCCAGATCCGCCCCACCGCCACCTTCCTAGGGCCTGGTGCGGCTTCGCCGGCTGGCCCTCCGGTAGCGGCGGAGAGAGGCTACTGCCGGCGTGGCTAGTGTTCCCCCTGTGCTGCCAGAGGAGGGCGATGCGGGGGGGGGAGGGGGGGATTCCTCTGTTTTAATCATACTTTTCCCTAGATATTTCTTCAGTTGAGAATCTTGAAGGGTCCATAACATTTGGATGTTAGTTTTAGAGCATTCCTCAATCTCAGTGCAGTTTCTATGTATGTATGCATTTCGAGATAAACCATATCCCCATCTTGGAATTCTCTTTCAGTTGTTTTGAGATCAACAATTTTCTTCATTTTTGCTTGAGCTTGAGACAAATTCTGCAGTTTCTTGGGTATGTTTGCTTGCTCTTGGAGAGTCACTTGTGCTTCCTCTGAGACATCAGAAGGAACATATATTTCTCTAATCTGAGGAGGAACATAGCATAAAGACCCTCAAATGGGGACTATTTTATAGATGTGTGATAAGAGGAATTGTACCACCATTCTGCAACCACTCTGCCCATTCTAGGTTCTTGAAAGGCCATACTGTTGGGGAACGTAGTAATTTCAAAAAAAAATCCTATGCACACGCAAGATCATGGTGATGCATAGCAACAAGAGGGGAGAGTGTTGTCTATGTACCCTCGTAGACCAGAAGTGGAAGCGTTAGCACAACGCGGTTGATGTAGTCGTACGTCTTCACGGCTCGACCGATCAAGCACCGAAACTACGACACCTCCAAGTTCTAGCACACGTTCAGCTCGATGACGATCCCCGGACTCCGATCTAGCAAAGTGTCGGGGAAGAGTTCCGTCAGCACGATGGCGTGGTGACGATCTTGATGTTCTACCATCGCAGGGCTTCGCCTAAGCACCGCTACAATATTATCGAGGATTATGGTGGAGGGGGGCACCGCACACGGCTAAGAGAACGATCATGAAGATCAACTTGTGTGTCTAGAGGTGCCCCCCTGCCCCTGTATATAAAGGAGCAAGGGGGGAGACCGGTCGGCCCTTGAGGCGTGCCAAGGAGGGGGGAGTCCTCCTCCTAGTAGGAGTAGGACTCCCCTTTCCTAGTCCAACTAGGAAGAGGGAAGGGGGAAGGAAAGAGAGGGAGAGGGAGAGGGAAAGAGGGGCTGCGCCCCCCTCCCCTAGTCCAATTCGGACTCCCCATGGGAGAGGGCGCGCCACCTCCTGGGCTGCTGCCCTCTCTCTCCCCTCAGGCCCACTAAGGCCCAATACTTCCCCGGGGGGTTCTGGTAACCCTTCCGGCACTCTGGTTTTCTCCGAAAATCACCCGAAACACTTCCGGTGTCCGAATATAGCCATCCAATATATTGATCTTTATGTCTCGACCATTTCGAGACTCCTCGTCATGTCCGTGATCATATCCGGGACTCCAAACAACCTTCGGTACATCAAAATATATAAACTCATAATGAAACTGTCATCGTAACGTTAAGCGTGCGGACCCTACGGGTTCGAGAACAATGTAGACATGACCGAGACACGTCTCCGGTCAATAACCAATAGCGGAACCTGGATGCTCATATTGGCTCCCACATATTATACGAAGATCTTTTATCGGTCAGACCGCATAACAACAACGTCGTTCCCTTTGTCATCGGTATGTTACTTGCCCGAGATTTGATCATCGGTATCTCAATACCTAGTTCAATCTCGTTACCGGCAAGTCTCTTTAATCGTTCCGTAATACATCATCCCACAGCTAACTTATTAGTTGCAATGCTTGCAAGGCTTATGTGATGTGCATTACCGAGAGGGCCCAGAGATACCTCTCCGACAATCGGAGTGACAAATCCTAATCTCGAAATACGCCAACCCAACAAGTACCTTCGGAGACACCTGTAGAGCACCTTTATAATCACCCAGTTACGTTGTGACGTTTGGTAGCACACAAAGTGTTCCTCCAGTAAACGGGAGTTGCATAATCTCATAGTCATAGGAACATGTATAAGTCATGAAGAAAGCAATAGCAACAAACTAAATGATCAAGTGCTAAGCTAACGAAATGGGTCAAGTCAATCACATCATTCTCCTAATGATGTGATCTCATTAATCAAATGACAACTCATGTCTATGGTTAGGAAACTTAACCATCTTCGATCAACGAGCTAGTCAAGTAGAGGCATACTAGTGACACTATGTTTGTCTATGTATTCACACATGTATTATGTTTCCGGTTAATACAATTCTAGCATGAATAATAAACATTTATCATGATATAAGGAAATAAATAATAACTTTATTATTGCCTCTAGGGCATATTTCCTTTAGTCTCCCACTTGCACTAGAGTCAATAATCTAGATTACATAGTAATGATTCTAACACCCATGGAGCCTTGGTGCTGATCATGTTTTGCTCGTGGAAGAGGCTTAGTCAGCGGGTTTGCAACATTCAGATCCGTATGTATCTTGCAAATTTCTATGTCTCCCACTTGGACTAAATCCCGAATGGAATTGAAGCGTCTCTTGATGTGCTTGGTTCTCTTGTGAAATCTGGATTCCTTTGCCAAGGCAATTGCACCAGTATTGTCACAAAAGATTTTCATTGGACCCGATGCACTAGGTATGACACCTAGATCGGATATGAACTCCTTCATCCAGACTCCTTCATTTGCTGCTTCCGAAGCAGCTATGTACTCTGCTTCACATGTAGATCCTGCCACGACACTTTGTTTTGAACTGCACCAACTGACAGCTCCACCGTTTAGTAAAAATGCGTACCCGGTTTGCGATTTAGAATTGTCCGGATCAGTGTCAAAGCTTGCATCAACGTAACCATTTACGATGAGCTCTTTGTCACCTCCATATACGAGAAACATATCCTTAGTCCTTTTCAGGTATTTCAGGATGTTCTTGCCCGCTGTCCAGTGATCCATACCTGGATTACTTTGGCACCTCCCTGCTAGACTTATAGCAAGGCACACATCAGGTCTAGTACACAGCATTGCATACATGATAGAGCCTATGACTGAAGCATAGGGAACATCTTTCATTTTCTCTCTATCTTCTGCGGTGGTCGGACATTGAGTCTTACTCAACTTCACACCTTGTAACACAGGCAAGAACCCTTTCTTTGCTTGATCCATTTTGAAATTCTTCAAAACCTTGTCAAGGTATGTGCTTTGTGAAAGTCCAATCAAGCGTCTTGATCTATCTCTATAGATCTTAATGCCAAATATGTAAGCAGCTTCACCGAGGTCTTTCATTGAAAAACTCTTATTCAAGTATCCCTTTATGCTATCTAGAAATTCTATATCATTCCAATCAATAATATGTCATCCACATATAATATTAGGAATGCTATAGAGCTCCCACTCACTTTCTTATAAATACAGGCTTCTCCAAAAGTCTGTACAAAAACCAAATGCTTTGATCACACTATCAAAGCGTTTATTCCAACTCCGAGAGGCTTGCACCAGTCCATAAATGGATTGCTGGAGCTTGCACACTTTGTTAGCTCCCTTTGGATCGACAAAACCTTCTGGTTGCATCATATACAACTCTTCTTCCAGAAATCCATTCAGGAATGCAGTTTTAACATCCATTTACCAAATTTCATAATCATAAAATGCGGCAATTGCTAACATGATTCGGACAGACTTAAGCATCGCTATGGGTGAGAAGGTCTCATCGTAGTCAATCCCTTGAACTTGTCGAAAACCTTTTGCAACAAGTCGAGCTTTATAGACAGTAACATTACCGTCAGCGTCAGTTTTCTTCTTGAAGATCCATTTATTCTCAATTGCTTGCCGATCAACTTGCAAGTCAACCAAAGTCCACACTTTGTTCTCATACATGGATCCCATCTCAGATTTCATGGCTTCTAGCCATTTTGCGGAATCTGGGCTCACCATCGCTTCTTCATAGTTCGTAGGTTCATCATAATCTAGTAGCATGACTTCCAAAATAGGATTACCGTACCACACTGGTGCGGATCTTACTCTGGTTGATCTACGAGGTTTGGTAGTAACTTGATCTGAAGTTTCATGATCATTATCATTAGCTTCCTCACTAATTGGTGTAGGTGTCACAGAAACCGGTTTCTGTGATGTACTACTTTCCAATAAGGGAGTAGGTACAGTTACCTCATCAATTTCTACTTTTCTCCCACTCACTTCTTTCGAGAGAAACTCCTTCTCTAGAAAAACTCCGAATTTAGCAACAAAAGTCTTGCCTTCGGATCTGTGATAGAAGGTGTACCCAACAGTCTCCTTTGGGTATCCTATGAAGACACATTTCTCCGATTTGGGTTCGAGCTTATCAGGTTGAAGCTTTTTCACATAAGCATCGCAGTCCCCAAACTTTCAGAAACGACAACTTTGGTTTCTTGCCAAACCACAATTCATAAGGCGTCGTCTCAACGGATTTCGATGGTGTCCTATTTAACATGAATGCAGTCGTCTCTAAAGCATAACCCCAAAACGATAACGGTAAATCAGTAAGAGACATCATAGATTTCACCATATCTAATAAAGTATGATTACGACATTCGGACACACCATTACGCTGTGGTGTTCCGGGTGGCGTGAGTTGCGAAACTATTCCGCATTGTTTCAAATGTAGACCAAACTCGTAACTCAAATATTCTCCTCCACAATCAGATCGTAGAAACTTTATTTTCTTGTTACGATGATTTTCAACTTCACTCTAAAATTCTTTGAACTTTTCAAATGTTTCAGACTTATGTTTCATTAAGTAGATATACCCATATCTGCTTAAATCATCTCTGAAGGTGAGAAAATAACGATATCCGCCATGAGCCTCAACATTCATTGGACCACATACATCTGTATGTATGATTTCCAACAAATCCGTTGCTCTCTCCATAGTACCGGAGAGCGGCGTTTTAGTCATCTTACCCATGAGGCACAGTTTGCAAGTACCAAGTGATTCATAATCAAGTGGTCCCAAAAGTCCATCAGTATGGAGTTTCTTCATGCGCTTTACACCGATATGACCTAAACGACAGAGCCACAAATAAGTTGCACTATCATTATCAACTCTGCATCTTTTGATTTCAACATTATGAATATGTATATCACTACTATCGAGATTCATCAAAAATAGACCACTCTTCAAGGGTGCATGACCATAAAAGATATTACTCATATAAATAGAACAACCATTATTCTCTGATTTAAATGAATAACCGTCTCGCATCAAATAAGATCTAGATATAATGTTCATGCTCAACGCTGGCACCAAATAACAATTATTTAGGTCTAATAGTAATCCCCAAGGTAGATGTAGAGGTAGCGTGCCGACCACGATCACATCGACTTTGGAAGCATTTCCCACGCGCATCGTCACCTCGTCCTTAGCCAATCTTCGCTTGATCTGTAGCCCCTGTTTCGAGTTGCAAATGTTAGCAACAGAACCAGTATCAAATACCCAGGTGCTACTGCGAGCATTAGTAAGGTACACATCAATAACATGTATATCACATATACCTTTGTTCACTTTGCCATCCTTCTTATCCGTCAAATACTTGGGGCAGTTCCGCTTCCAGTGACCAGTCTGCTTGCAGTAGAAGCACTCAGTCTCAGGCTTTAGGTCCAGACTTGGGTTTCTTCTCCTGAGCAGCAACTTGTTTGATGTTCTTCTTAAAGTTCCCTTTCTTCTTCCCTTTGCCTTTTTTCTTGAAACTGGTGGTCTTATTGACCATCAACACTTGATGCTCCTTCTTGATTTCTACCTCCGCGGCTTTTAGCATTGCGAAGAGCTCAGGAATAGTCTTATTCATCCCTTGCATATTATAGTTCATCACGAAGCTTTTGTAGCTTGGTGGGAGTGATTGAAGAACTCTGTCAATGACACTATCAATAGGAAGATTAACCCCCAGTTGAGTCAAGTGATTATGATACCCAGACATTTTGAGTATATGTTCACTGACAGAACTATTCTCCTCCATCTTGCAGCTATAGAACTTATTGGAGACTTCATATCTCTCAATCCGGTCATTTGCTTGAAATATTAACTTCAACTCCTGGAACATCTCATATGCTCCATGACGTTCAAACCGTCGTTGAAGACCCGGTTCTAAGCCGTAAAGCATGGCACACTGAACTATCGAGTAGTCATCAGCTTTGCTCTGCCAGACGTTCATAACATCTGGTGTTGCTCCTGCAGCAGGCTTGGCACTTAGCGGTGCTTCTAGGACGTAATTCTTCTGTGCAGCAATGAGGATAATCCTCAAGTTACGGACCCAGTCCGTGTAATTGCTACCATCATCTTTCAACTTTGCTTTCTCAAGGAACGCATTAAAATTCAACGGAACAACAGCACGAGCCATCTATCTACAATCAAACATAGACAAGCAAGATACTATCAGGTACTAAGTTCATGATAAATTTAAGTTCAATTAATCATATTACTTAAGAACTCCCACTTAGAAAGATATCCCTCTAATCCTCTAAGTGATCACGTGATCCAAATCAACTAAACCATGTCCGATCATCACGTGAGATGGAGTAGTATCAATGGTGAACATCAATATGTTGATCATATCTACTATATGATTCACGCTCGACCTTTTGGTCTCCGTGTTCCGAGGCCATATCTGTTATATGCTAGGCTCGTCAAGTTAAACCTGAGTATTCCGCGTGTGCAACTGTTTTGCACCCGTTGTATTTGAACATAGAGCCTATCACACCCGATCATCACGTGGTGTCTCAGCACGAAGAACTTTTGCAACGGTGCATACTCAGGGAGAACACTTATACTCTGATAATTTAGTGAGGGATCATCTTATAATGCTACCGTCAATCAAAGCAAGATAAGATGCATAAAAGATAAACAACACATGCAATCAATATAAGTGATATGATATGGCCATCATCATCTTGTGCTTGTGATCTCCATCTTCGAAACACCGTCATGATCACCATCGTCACCAGCGCGACACCTTGATCACCATCGTAGCATCGTTGTCGTCTCACCAATCTTATGCTTCCACGACTATCGCTACCGCTTAGTGATAAAGTAAAGCATTACAACGCAATTGCATTGCATACAATAAAGCGACAACCATATGGCTCCTGCTAGTTGCTGATAACTCGGTTACAAAACATGATCATCTCATACAATAAAATTTAGCATCATGTCTTGACCATATCACATCACAACATGCCCTGCAAAAACAAGTTAGATGTCCTCTACTTTGTTGTTGCAAGTTTTACGTGGCTGCTACGGGCTTAGCAAGAACCGTTCTTACCTACGCATCAAAACCACAACCATAGTTTGTCAAGTTGGTGCTGTTTTAACCTTCGCAAGGACCGGGCGTAGCCACACTTGGTTCAACTAAAGTTGGAGAAACTGACACCCGCCAGCCACCTGTGTGCAAAGCACGTCGGTAGAAACAGTCTCGCGTAAGCGTACGCGTAATGTCGGTCCGGGCCGCTTCATCCAACAATACTGCCGAACCAAAGTATGACATGCTGGTAAGCAGTATGACTTATATCGCCCACAACTCACTTGTGTTCTACTTGTGCACAACATCAACACATAAAACCTAGGCTCGGATGCCACTGTTGGGGAACGTAGTAATTTCAAAAAAATTCCTACGCACACGCAAGATCATGGTGATGCATAGCAACGAGAGGGGAGAGTGTTGTCTACGTACCCTCGTAGACCGGAAGCGGAAGCGTTAGCACAACGCGGTTGATGTAGTCGTATGTCTTCACGGCCCGACCGATCAAGCACCGAAACTACGGCACCTCCGAGTTCTAGCACACGTTCAGCTCGATGACGATCCCTGGACTCCGATCCAGCAAAGTGTCGGGGAAGAGTTCCGTCAGCACGATGGCGTGGTGACGATCTTGATATTCTACCGTCGCAGGGCTTCGCCTAAGCACGGCTACAATATTATCGAGGATTATGGTGGAGGGGGGCACCGCACACGGCTAAGAGAACGATCACGAAGATCAACTTGTGTGTCTAGAGGTGTCCCCCCTGCCCCTGTATATAAAGGAGCAAGGGGGGAGGCCGGCCGGCCCTTGAGGTGCGCCAAGGAGGGGGGGAGTCCTCCTCCTAGTAGGAGTAGGACTCCCCTTTCCTAGTCCAACTAGGAAGAGGGAAGGTGGAAGGAAAGAGAGGGAGAGGGAGAGGGAAAGAGGGGCCGCGCCCCCCTCCCCTAGTCCAATTCGGACTCCCCATGGGAGGGGGCGCGCCACCTCCTGGGCTGCTACCCTCTCTCTCCCCTCAGGTCCACTAAGGCCCAATACTTCCCCGGGGGGTTCTGGTAACCCTTCCGGCACTCTGGTTTTCTCCAAAAATCACCCGAAACACTTCTGGTGTCCGAATATAGCCGTCCAATATATCGCTCTTTATGTCTTGACCATTTCGAGACTCCTCGTCATGTCCGTGATCATATCCGGGACTCTGAAAAACCTTCGATACATCAAAATATATAAACTCATAATGAAACTGTCATCGTAACGTTAAGCGTGCGGACCCTACGGGTTCGAGAACAATGTAGACATGACCGAGACACGTCTCCGGTCAATAACCAATAGCGGAACCTGGATGCTCATATTGGCTCCCACATATTCTACGAAGATCTTTTATCGGTCAGACCGCATAACAACATACGTCGTTCCCTTTGTCATCGGTATGTTACTTGCCCGAGATTTGATCGTCGGTATCTCAATACCTAGTTCAATCTCGTTACCGGCAAGTCTCTTTACTCGTTCCGTAATACATCATCCCACAGCTAACTTATTAGTTGCAATTCTTGCAAGGCTTATGTGATGTGCATTACCGAGAGGGCCCAGAGATACCTCTCCGACAATCGGAGTGACAAATCCTAATCTCGAAATACGCCAACCCAACAAGTACCTTCGGAGACACCTGTAGAGCACCTTTATAATCACCCAGTTACGTTGTGACGTTTGGTAGCACACAAAGTGTTCCCCCGGTAAAGGGGAGTTGCATAATCTCATAGTCATAGGAACATGTATAAGTCATCAAGAAAGCAATAGCAACAAACTAAACAATCAAGTGCTAAGCTAACGAAATGGGTCAAGTCAATCACATCATTCTCCTAATGATGAGATCCCGTTAATCAAATGACAATTCATGTCTATGGTTAGGAAACTTAACCATCTTCGATCAACGAGCTAGTCAAGTAGAGGCATACTAGTGACACTATGTTTGTCTATGTATTCACACATGTATTATGTTTCCGGTTAATACAATTCTAGCATGAATAATAAACATTTATCATGATATAAGTGTCAGTGTCAAAACCGGCGGATCTCGGGTAGTGGGTCCCGAACTGTGCGTCTAGGCCGGATGGTAACAGGAGGCAGGGAACACGATGTTTTACCCAGGTTCGGGCCCTCTTGATGGAGGTAAAACCCTACGTCCTGCTTGATTAATATTGATGATATGGGTAGTACAAGAGTAGATCTACCACGAGATCAAGGAGGCTAAACCCTAGAAGCTAGCCTATGGTATGATTGTTGTATATGGAGTTGATTCCCTACGGACTACAACCCTCCGGTTTATATAGACACCGGATAGGGTTAGGGTTACATAGAGTCGGTTACAATGGTACGAGATCTTGAATATCCGCATCGCCAAGCTTGCCTTCCACGCCAAGAAAAGTCCCATCCGGACACGGGACGAAGTCTTCAATCTTGTATCTTCATAGTCCAGGAGTCCGGCTGAAGGTATAGTTCGGCTACCCGAACACCCCCTAATCCAGGACTCCCTCAGTAGCCCCCGAACCAGGCTTCAATGACGATGAGTCCGGCGCGCAGATTGTTCGGCATTGCAAGGCGGGTTCTTATCCAAATCTTGTGTACCTGTAGGAATGATGTCCGATTTTTGTAATGTAGTGCTCCTCGGCTTCCACGCCCAATAATGGCCGTCTTCCACGTGTCAAACGAATGCGAAAAGCTGGGGAGTTTTTACATCCACACCCCTAGCCGTATAAACGAGCCGCCTATTTAACGGGATGGGGATTTAGGTCCAAACCACATCTTCTCCTTTCCGCGAGTTATCATCAGAGCGCTTCCAGCAAAGGACCATTCCAACACGACCAGCCGTCGCAGCTCCTCCCCTCGCCCCTCCGATCCCAAACCCGGGGACTGGGAGAGTTGCACCATCCCGCATAGCGAGTTAGTGTCGCTTCAGGCCAAGGGATTTCTCCCTCAGGCATACATGGTCCCGGTCTGAGCCGGTCTCGCCACCTACAATGGTGGAAAACAAGCGGAGAGCACCCCCAATCCTTCTAAAGGAGAGCGGGTGTGCCTCATCCCCTATCTAATAAGGGGACTGGGATTTCCAATTCATCCATTTCTCCGCGGGCTTCTGGAGTTCTACGGCCTCCAACTGCACAATCTCACGCCCGCCTCCGTATTGCATATTGCGGGTTTCGTCGCCCTTTGCGAGCTATTTTTAGGCATTGAGGCTCATTTCGCGCTGTGGAAGAGGTTATTCTGCCTGGTGCCCCGTTCACAAAAGGGGTCTATATACCAAGTGGGCGGAGCCGAAGTATGGCGCATCGCCGGGACCGGATACCTATCCGGAACCCCAAAGAAGGTGTCCGAGGACTGGCCTTTGGAATGGTTTTACATAGATGACGTCCCGCTACCGGACCCTATCCGGGTCGGTCTCCTTGAGTTCAACAGTGCTCCATTGAAGAAATGCTTGAGCTGGCGCCCGCGGAGCTCTCAGAGAGAAAGCGATAGAGACGTCCTTTACCTGATGGGCCGGATAAGACTGTTGGCTCATTCCGGACTAACCATGATTGGAGTCATGGCCGCATGCATTATGCGGGGGGTGCATCCACTTCAATATAGAGGCCACCCCATGTGGGATTTCAACGGGGAGGATGACGCCACCCGTTACGGTCGTAAGGGGCCGGCCTCAGCTGTCGCTCTAGTAAAGATCTTATCCTCTTTGTACAAGGGAGAAAAGGAGGAATTCCTCCGCGTCAACCCGCAGGCTGGATTTACTATGTACGATCCTCCAAGTTGGGTAAGTGAACAACTGCGCTTTCCCATTTGTTTTATACTCCCACGGTTAAATATGTAGTCTAACGACTTCAATGCAGGAACTGCGACAGGTGGTAAAGGATATAAACAGCCGCCCTCCACAGCCCGAGGACCCAGAACGGTCCCTCGATCCAGACTCCGAAGAGGATCCGGACATATCGGTGGAGCTTATCGACGGGGTGTTCCATCAGCTAAGCAAGGACAATACCTTGGTAGCCATCACGTCTGATTACCCAGGGTTAATCCCGGCCTCCCAGGTGACAGAAACCGGAGTCTCATTCCCTTGAGAGAGATTCCACTCTCACGTATTCCGGTGTTTCTGACGACAACCGTGTTTTGCAGGGGAGATTTCCAGGCAGGAGGCCGAACCTGCGGCGGCTAGCCAACGAGGGGCCGCAGGGCCCCGTGGGGCAAAAAGGAATGTAGTCCGGACTGAGACGCCGGCGCAAAGGTATAGTGCACCCTCTGTTTCCCTGGTGTTATTTTGTCAGGGCATATTAACGTTCGTGCTATCTTCAGAATGAAGAGACCTCGCCGGACTACATCCGGAGAGGTTGCCAATCGCGCCTCTACCAGCCAAGCTCCAACGTCTGGCCAGGAAGCGGAGGCGAGCACAAGGCGCGCACCGGACGCTCCTCCGGTAGTGGATGCGGACAGGCTGTCTGCCACAAATTCTAAAGTGGAGAGTGCCATGAACCACAGGTGTCGTCGGACAGTTCTACGCGACGCTTGTTTCTCCCAAGAGGCTTTAGATGCCTTTAATTCGGGAGATGCGTACCTCCGTGCCGCTCAAAATGGTTTAGCTAGAGCCACGGAGCAATATGTAAAAGACATACGGGTAAGAAAATTTTGGTCAAATATATATATACCAGTAGCCCCCGAGACTTGAAACAGTTAGAGCAACCGATTTAAGGATCATTTAATATGCAGGTTCTTACAGAGAAGAATACTGTACTGTCCCAGGAGCTGGAAAAGTGCAAGGCCCAACTAGAGGCCGCACTAGCCGCAGCGGGGGAGCCCAAAGAGACCCCCTCAGGTAAGATACACTTCAAAAGATTAGTATTGTGCGGTGTGGGTGCATATCTGACAAATCATGTTGCAGATGGCGCCGGACTCGATCCGGAAAAGCAACAACTCTTACGCCGGCTAAAGGCCGGTGAGAGTACGTTGACAAAGGTGAGGCAAGAGAAGAATGATCTTCAGGATGCCAACACCAGGCTGGACGTCGAACTTAAAGATGTTCGTGGCCAGCTATCGGACTCCACGAAGGAGAATCAGCGGCTTCGACGCGGCATATTTAGTAAGTGCTTGAACGAACTTTGAAAAAAGAGTTCGGCGAGGAAGTCGACTAACAGAGTAATGTTTGTAGGTATGCTCATAGGTCGTCCTGCAGAGAAGATGCCCGGTTCTACGGGTGACCTTCTTCCCGAACTCATGCAACTGCACGAGCGAATTCGGCAGGTGATGTGAGGCGTTACCCAAGCCTTATGGCATGCCCACTCCATGCCCGAGGGCCTTGGAGAGCTTGCGGAGAAGCTAAAGGAAGCTCGGCGGCGCTTCCGGTTATGGAAGATATCAGCCTGCCGACAAGGCGCTAGGGAATCCTGGGCCATGGTGAAGACCCGTTTTACGAAGTCTGACCCAAACCACATGGGCGAGGTCGGACCAGTGGGGCCTGACGGGAAGGAGATCCCTGTGAGCTTAGTATACGGCCAAGTAGAGTTGGCCGCGAAGTATTCCCAGCAGGACTGTAAATTAGACAGCTTGTTAGATGGTATAGAAGAGGAATACAATCAGTCAGAATGACTATGTAATTTTGAATTGACATGTGTAATGCCTTCTAGCCGGATTGTAGATCGTTTGTCGTTGCCGACCTTTTCGCTTCAACCTCGGGACCTGACGGTCCGGAGTGTGTCCGAATACCATAGCGGTTATATAAGAACCGTGGTATGCGTGGAGACCAGGCGTAGGGGTCATTAGTGCTTTATCAGACAAGTGCCCAACTAGTTATGTTATATTACATGGTTAGTAAGAAACATCTTCCAGAGAGAATAGTTCCGTTAGGGGTTCCTTTCGCTGGGAGGCATGCCCTAAAGTGCATGTCCGGACTGCGTAAAAAGACGCATAAAAAAGCATCTGGGGGCGCATAAAATGAGTAAAAAGATCATCTTTTATCTCACCGACCGAATATTCCCTTAAGAACGCTAGCTTTCGGCTTCACCCAGTCTGAGGTACACATCCGGCTGACCCGGCAGTAACAATCGCAGAGGTGCTCCCTTTACCGCCTAGCTGAACAATAGGGAACGTAGGGGTAAGCACAGGAGCCAGGCAACCCAGCTTGGCCAAAACTTAAGTCATATCGATGCATATAATGGTGAAGAAAAAGGTACATGCGGAAAATTGATGCATGTGTTGGGCGTGAAGCCCGTATAAATAAGCTTCTGTTAAAGAAGCCCCCAGGTTTAATGAGCGCGAGTGGCGCGTCACTAGATGAGCCTTTAAGGGCTATAAAAGAAAAGAGGGGAAGGAGAGAAATGTTAGACAGAAAAATGCAAAAAATGGACAGAGGAAGGAGACGAACACAGAGTCCGGCGCTAGGCATAGAATCTTCGGAGACGGGTGGCGTTCCACGGGTTCGGCTCGAGTCGGTTATCCGACGCATCTCGCAGGCGGTACGCCCTGCCAGTCAGGACTTGGTCGATTATGAATGGACCTTCCCACTTGGGCTTGAGTTTGTCCTTTTTCTTATCCGGCAGGCGTAGAACTAGTTCGCCAACATTGTAATTTTTCGCCCGTACTTCTCTGCTTTGATATCTTCGGGCCTGCTGTTGATAAAATGCGGAACGGGCTTTTGCCACGTCACACTCCTCCTCCAGGGTGTCCAAGTTGTCCTGCCGATCGAGCTTGGCTTCTCTTTCTTCGTACATGCGCACTCTAGGTGAGTCATGAATTATGTCGCAGGGCAGAACTGTCTCTGCGCCGTACACCATAAAAAATGGTGTTTATCCGGTGGTGCGATTTGGCGTGGTCAGCAGCCCCCATAGCACGGAGTCGAGCTCCTCTACCCAGTGCGTGTTAGATTCCTTGAGGGACCGCACCAGTCTGGGTTTAATGCCGCTCATGATAAGACCATTTGCATGTTTGACCTGGCCGTTGGTTTGTGGGTGATAGACGGAAGCATAATCGAGCTTGATGCCCATGTTTTTGCACCAAAGTTTTACCTCGTCGGCGGTAAAGTTTGTACCGTTATCGGTTATGATGCTGTGGGGGACGCCATAACGGTGTACAACCCCGGATATGAAGTCTATCACAGGTCCAGATTCGGCCGTTTTAACAGGCTTGGCTTCTATCCATTTGGTGAATTTATCCACCATGACCAGTAAGTATTTTTTCCTATCGGTCCCACCTTTAAGGGGTCCGACCATGTCAATCCCCCAGACCGCAAAAGGCCAGGTGATGGGTATAGTTTGGAGTGCGGTGGGTGGCATATGGCTTTGGTTGGCAAAAAGTTGGCAACCAGCGCATCGTTGGACTAGGTCCTGAGCGTCTGCCCGGGCCGTTGGCCAATAAAAGCCTGTACGGAAAGCCTTGCTAACAAGGGACCGAGCAGCGGTGTGGTGACCACCGAGTCCGGCATGAATTTCAGCCAGAAGGTTCCGCCCTTCCTCTTCAGAGATGCACCTTTGAAGGACTCCGGTAGTGCTTTTCTTATAAAGCTCTCCCTCATGGACTCTATAGGCTTTAGATCGCCGCACTATGCAGCGGGCCTCGTTTTGGTCCTCCGGGAGTTCCTGCCTAGTAAGGTAGGCTAGGAATGGTTCTGTCCACGGGGCGATGACCGCCATTATTACGTGGGCTGAAGGTGTAATTTCATTGGCAGAGCCTCCAATTATGTCAGATTGTTCGGCGTCGAGTGGTGCGGCTGGGTCCGGGCTGTTATTTGCGGGTTCCTCCTCCCATGCTATGAATGGCTTGAACAATCTTTCCAAAAATATGTTGGGGGGGGGGGACTGCATCACGTTTTGCTTCGATGCGTGCCAGGACGTCCGTTGCTTGATTGTTTTCTCGGGCTATATGGTGAAACTCCAGCCCTTCGAACCGAGCTGACATTTTTAGGATGGCATTGCGGTAAGCTGCCATTTTTGGGTCCTTGGCATCGAAGTCTCCATTTATTTGCGATATCGCGAGGTTTGAATCCCCGCTTACCTCTAGGCGCTGGATACCCATGGATACTGCTATCCGGAGACCATGTAGGAGGGCCTCATATTCGGCTGCATTGTTGGAATCCATGTACATGATCTGGAGCACATATTGGACTGTGTCTCCTGTGGGGGACGTCAGGGCGACACCAGCCCCCAGTCCGGCCAACATTTTGGAGTCGTCGAAATGCATAATCCAGTTTGAATATGTGCTGCACTCTTTAGGGAGCTCGGCCTCCGTCCATTCTGCGACGAAGTCGGCCAAAACTTGCGATTTAATAGCTCGCCGTGGCTTATAGGTTATCGAACGGGAGAAGCTCGATGGCCCATTTTGCAATCCGGCCCGTTGCGTCGCGGTTGTTGATAATATCGTTGAGTGGTACTTCTGAGGCTACTGTTATGGAACACTCTTGAAAGTAGTGTCGTAGCTTCCGGGATGCCATGAATACCGCGTATGCAATCTTTTGATAATGCGGGTATCGTGATTTGCATGGAGTGAGGACAGTGGACACGTAGTAGACCGGCCTTTGAAGGGGGAATTTGTGTCCGTCCGTTTCCCGCTCGACAACGAGCACTGCGCTGACAACTTGGTGTGTTGCTGAAATGTACAATAACATTGGTTCGCCGGTGATTGGCGCGGCCAGGACTGGGTTTGTTGCCAATATGGCTTTTATTTCATCAAGTCTGGCCGTGGCGACATCCGTCCACTCGAAGTGTTCGGTGCGCCGAAGGAGGCGATAAAGGGGTAGTGCCTTTTCTCCCAAGCGGGAGATGAAGCGTCTTAGAGCCGCCACGCACCCGGTTAATTTTTGTATTTGTTTAAGGTCCTTTGGGACATCCAATTGTGACAAAGCTCGGATCTTGGCTGGGTTTGCTTCAATTCCTCTACCGGATACAATGAAGCCCAAGAGCTTTCCGGCTGGAACACCGAAGACGCATTTTTCCGGGTTGGGCTTGATGTCATATTGTCGGAGGTTCTCGAATGTAAGCCTCAAGTCGTTTACTAGGGATTCGACATGTCTTGATTTGACGACCACATCATCCACATACGCCTCCACTGTTTTGCCGATCTGGTTTGCCAGACATGTCTGGATCATGCGCTGGTATGTTGCGCCGGCGTTTTTTAGCCCGAAGGGCATTGTGTTGAAGCAGAATGGGCCGTATGGTGTGATGAATGCTGTTGCAGCTTGGTCTGATTCTGCCATCTTGATTTGATGGTAACCGGAGTATGCGTCGAGGAAACACAACAAATCGTGTCCTGCGGTGGCATCGATAATTTGATCGATGCGGGGGAGGGGGAAGGGATCCTTTGGGTAAGCCTTGTTAAGGTCTTTAAAGTCGACACACAGGCGCCAGGATTTGTCCTTCTTTGGTACCATCACCAGGTTTGCTAGACAGTCCGGATGTTTTATGTCTCTGATGAATCCGGCCTCCAATAGCTTGGCTAGCTCCTCTCCCATAGCCTGTCTCTTGGGTTCAGAAAAACACCGAAGGGTTTGTTAGACAGGTTTAAATCCTTTTAGGATATTTAAGCCGTGTTCGGCCAACCTGCGTGGGATCCCTGGCATGTCTGAAGGGTGCCAGGCGAAGATGTCCCAGTTCTCTCGTAGGAACTCTCGTAGTGCGGCGTCTGCATCAGGGTTCAGTCGTGCCCCGATTGAAGCTGTTTTATTGGGGTCCGTTGGATGGACCTGGAATTTGACTATTTCGTCGGCTGGCTTGAAGGATGTGGATTTGAATCTCTTATCGAGTATCTCATCATCCCTGTTAACCGTGGAGCGTAGCGCAGTCAGTTCATCGGCCACTAAGGCTTCGGATAGCGCCTCAAGGGCTAATGCGGCTGTCTTGTTTTTGGCGTGGAGTGCTATGTCCGGATCACTAGCTAGAGTGATAATTCCATTCGGCCCGGGCATCTTAAGCTTCATGTACCCGTAATGGGGTATTGCTTGGAAGATTGTGAATGCTTCCCGCCCTAGTAAAGCGTGATATTCGCTCTTAAACGGGGCCACCTGAAACGTGACTTCTTCGGACCTATAATTATCCGGTGTGCCGAACACCACATCTAGTGTGATTTTTCCTGTGCAGCGCGCTTCCCGACTGGGGATTATTCCTCTAAAGGTTGTGCTGCTTCGCTCGATGCGGTTCCAGTCTATTTCCATTTTTTGAAGGGTTTCCTCATAAATGAGGTTCAGTCCACTGCCTCCATCCATGAGCACCTTGGTGAGGCGAAAGGCGTCCACTATGGGACTGAGGACCAATGCGGCTGGTGCTCGGGCTATTCGGAATCTAGGTTCATCACTTGCGTTGAAGGTAATAGCAGTGTTGCTCCATGGATTTATTGTTGCAACTTGATAGACTTCGGCGAGGCTGCGGAGTGTTCTTTTTCGCATATTGTTTGATGCGGAAGTCTCGAAGACTGTGAGAACCGTACTGGTGTCCTCGGGCTGGCTTTCTGCGGCCTCCAGAATTAAGAGGTCCTCGCCAATTTTGGCCACCTGCCGGAGTATCCAACATGCTCTAAGGCTGTGAGTTGGTGTGGCGTCCTCTGTACTGTGAACCTTACAGGGTCCATCAAGCCACCTTTCCTACGGTTCCATGCCCTGTAGAGGGTTTTGGCTTTTTTGTGTTTATCTCGGGTGTCCTATGATGATGCACCCTCTTAGTTCGGACGGGATTACTATTCAAGACCGGATTATCCCAAAATTTTATTTTGGTTTTCCAGGCGCTTTCCATTGCACAGTATTTTTGTACTATGGACGCCAAGTCAGCGAAGCGTGTAATATCACGACGACTTATGGCGTTAAGGATTCCCTCGTCCGTGCAATTACTGCAGAAAATTGAGATTGCATCTCCCTCGCGGCAATCCTTTATCCTGTTCATAACCAGAAGGAATCTGGGCCAGTAATGATGTACTGTTTCCTCGGGCCTCTACCTGATTTGGGAGAGATCGCTTATGTTCGGGTGGGCGGGTGTCGCTGAATCTGAAACCTTACCCAATCCAAGATTCGGAGGCCGAAGAGTTTCCGAACTCTGATGTTCGGATTCTTGGATGTTGTCCAACGAATCTAGCCCGTTGCCTGATCCTAAGCTCAGGTCTTGAGTTACATCCTCCTCTCCGCGAGTATCCGGCTTGGAGGGGTCGGGAATTCGGATGTAGCTAGTCCTTAAAATAGATGAAGGGTCGCCGCACTGCGCCTCTACCACGACAACGTGGTGGGTGACTTGGGGAGAGTTAATTTTTCTTAGATCGGGTTTAAGCCCAATCTGGTCGTAATCCTAGCGACCCCCAGGGCGGCGATGCGATCCAAGAGCTCGTTTACGGAAGAGAGCTCCATTGGATCTAGCTGCTCGACGAGCTCCGAGCTGATGTGTAGGTTGCTTTTGATGATCCGAGAGGTCACCGTCGGCGCAACAGCCGAACAGGCGGTCATGAGGAAACCACCTAGCCGGAGGGTTTGGCCGACAGCCAAGGCTCCCTTAGCAACGGCGCTGTCTTTAAAGACGGGAGGAGGCATCCTTCCTGATTGTGACGGCACAGAGGAACTCTCAATGAAAGCACCAATGTCGGTGTCAAAACCGGCGAATCTCGGGTAGTGGGTCCCGAACTGTGCGTCTAGGCCGGATGGTAACAGGAGGCAGTGAACACGATGTTTTACCCAGGTTCGGGCCCTCTTGATGGAGGTAAAACCCTATGTCCTGCTTGATTAATATTGATGATATGGGTAGTACAAGAGTAGATCTACCACGAGATCAAGGAGGCTAAACCCTAGAAGCTAGCCTATGGTATGATTGTTGTATATGGAGTTGATTCCCTACGGACTACAACCCTCCGGTTTATATAGACACCGGATAGGGTTAGGGTTACATAGAGTCGGTTACAATGGTACGAGATCTTGAATATCCGCATCGCCAAGCTTGCCTTCCACGCCAAGGAAAGTCCCATCCGGACACGGGACGAAGTTTTCAATCTTGTATCTTCATAGTCCAGGAGTCCGGCTGAAGGTATAGTCCGGCTACCCGAATACCCCCTAATCCAGGACTCCCTCAATAAGGAAATAAATAATAACTTTATTATTGCCTCTAGGGCATATTTCCTTCACATACTTCTCAAATACTATTCCAAACATTGATTGACTCATTCATTTTGTCCATCTGACTCAGGGTGATAAGTAGAAGTGAAGTTCAACTTGACTTTGAGAGTGGTGGATATTTCCTGCCATAACTTACTAGTGAATATTCCATCTCTATTAGTCACAATAACTTTTGGGGCTTCATGTAATTTATAAATGTGATCCATGAACAATTGTGCTATTGTTTAGACAGAGTTAGGATGTGACATCAATATGAAATGAGCATATTTTGTCAATCTGTCCACAACCACTAAGATAACATCTTTCCCTTTTGAGTTTGGTAGTCCTTCCTCAAAGTCCATATTATTTCAGCCCATTTCATATTAGGAATGGTTAGTGGATCCAACAGGCCAGGATAGCGAACATGTTTAGTTTTTGAAATCTGGCATACTGGGCATTCAGATACTCTGCAACAACATAGTGTTTCATGTGAGGCCAGAAGAAGACTTGTTTCAGTCTATATAATGCCACTCTTTGTATAGAAAATGTTAAATGTGTATAAAAATGTTGACATTGTATTAAAAAATGTTAATCTTTTTATTTGAAAAAATGTTAATCAACCATTTAAAGAAATATATAAAAAAATGTTGACCATGTATTAAAAAAATATTAATCTTATATATGAAAAATGTTAATCAAGCAGTTTAAAATATTGAAAATGTGTGTAGAAAAATGTTGAACATATATTAAATAATGTTAAGTTTGCATTGAAAAATGTTAGATGTGTACTAGAAAAATATTGTTGACATATAAAAAAATGTAGAATGAAAACCAAAAGAAACAAGAAAACCGAAGAAAACATAAAATGAAAAACTAAAACCTAAGAAACAAATGCAAAAAGAATGACAAAACAAATAAAACACCGTTGAATAAAAAAGAAAAGAAGCAGAAAGTAGAAAAAACCCTGAGAAAACCAGCTCGAAACGCGAAGCGAGCGGAGTGGCTAGCAGTGCCGGACTTCTCCCTGGAAATACTGGGATTGAACCCCGCGCGTGCTCCTTTTGCTCTTCCTATTGTTTTAAAGGTACATCGAGGGCATGCACAATGCATAGCCTCATGGTAGACCTGGCCATGGGCTGCCCAACCCGGACGACCCGAAAATCCCGGGGCGGACTGAGCCCGAGTATGCCATCGGGTCAGGCTCGGGCCTGGAAATTGAGACCGACGGGCAGGTCGGGCCAGGCTCGGGCCTGCACAAAACGCATTTTTAGCCATGGTCGGGCTGGGCCGACCGGGCCATGTCGGAATTTCTCGGTCTCGGGCTCGATTTTGTAGGCCCAATGGCCAGGGCGGGCCGAGCTCGGGCCTGGGATTTTAGCATTGGGTTTTTTTTTTGCCGGCCCGAGATATGCCCAGGTATACCTCATGGTGATGCCCCATGTGAAATGTAGGATAGGATGTCAGGGAAAATAAGTTCGGATAGGGAAGCGGAATCCTATATAAGAGGTGGGTGCTTGAGGAGAAAAAATATGGTCCAGTGTAAAAAGCTGAAAAAGTTGAAGTGAAGAGTAAGGATGCATGTGTAGTAAGGATCTACTCCCTCCGTTCCTAAGGTTGTGTTCGGAAATCCACCGCTCCGTCACCAGGAAGCGATGCGCGTGGAGCGCCCTGTTTGCCGATCTCCGTATTTCTACGGTATGCCGCTCCGCTCCGCGGCGGAGTGACTCCGAACGGAGCCTAAATATAAGTCTTTTTAGAGATTACACTATGGATTACATACGGATGTATATAGACATATTTTTGAGTGTATATTCACTCACTTTGCTTCGTGTGTAGTCCCTTATTGAAATATCTAAAAAGACTTATATTTAGAAATGAAGAGAGTATTTTCTATTCTTTGATGAAGTACACTAGTAGTAACTTGCATTAAAGAAAAAAATCTCTATTCCTAATGGAGCAGTTCATAGCCTGGTACTCCGGTTTTATTTTCGTCCGATTTTATTTCTTCCCACCTTCCATCACCTCCTCCCACGGGTTTTCTTATCCATTGGTTTATTTTTAAAAAAAAATCAGCACTTCTCAAACATACAAAAGATCATGGATCTAACTTTCCTAACTTATCCAAATCCACCGATCTCTCTCATTAATGCAATTTGCTTTAGGAAACAAATAGTAGTTTTTGGAAAACAAATAAAGGATTTTAAGAAAATTAACAAGTAAACCATGACAAACAAATCTTATTGTGGAAGTGTTACTTTTTCTTTACCCCTAAAGGACAGTCTACGGTCGTGATGGTAAGCACGTTGTCGCGCATGTTGCCTCGATTTCTTAGCACGAGCGCCGACTGGTGGGCCACATCCGTCGCTCCTCGTTCTCTTGGTCTGGCTTCCTTCCGAATCCCGACTCCCAGATCTCGATCTTCCTTTGTCTAAAATAAATAAAAAATCTTGATCTCCCTCCCCTCCCCAAACATCCAGGCCTCCTCCCCAGCCAAACCCCACGCCGCCATGGCCTCACGCCCACACCCCTTTGCACCGTCGCCACCTCTTCATCCTCCTAGATTTTCTGTACGCTCTCTCCTCCGGAACACGTCCAAGGGCGGACGCGGCCGCCTATCCATTGCTCACGTCTGGGCTTTTGCCTGGAACGTCGTCCAGGCGGGCCATGTGTGCGGTTGCCTAGAGCGTCTCCAATGCGGTCTCCGCCGCCTCCCGCTGTCCCGCAGCATCCCCGTGCACCACGTGGAAAGACATTGCTGCTGCTGCTCTCCAAAATAGCCGGCCTCCTCACTTCAATCTTTTTTTGGCAATTGTACAGTGTACTCCATGGCATAAATTCACGTTGATTACTTGGTTTTCATTTTTATTGCAGGTCTCAAGCACGTGAAGGACATGCCAAGCGCCTGGATCCTCGGAGCGAATTGGATGATCGTATTCCCCGAGTAGTTCAATAAAAAATGATTAGGTGTGTCTAGCCATCTTCATACTAAAAAGTAATTAGTTCAGACTTCATAGATGAGATGGGTGTGCCTTGTTACTGAGAGAAACCCCTCATGGTACTGGCAGTCACGCACTCAATCACAAGGATTACAAAGCAGCTGATGTAACATTTCTTCGTATGTTCTTTGCAACCCCGGTTTGTTGAATCACAACTATCCCTTCAAAGAAAAAAAGAAGCCCGTGTTACCAAGGGAAAGTACTCTTGCTACTGGCAGTCATGCACTCAATCACAAGGTTTGCGAATGTTATGACCGGCCAGGTCTATGGCCGCAGGGGCCCACTGGGCAGGCTTAGGCCTCAAGTTATCTTAGCTTTATTTTCAGATTATATGGTTATATATATAAGTTGTAAGACTATTTCAAAAATTAAGCAATAAGACTATTCTATTGCCCGGCTCCCAGAGGAGCCGGAACCCTAACCCTAGCCGCCTCCTTCCTGCGCCGCCACCGCCCAACCGCAAGGACGACGCCTAGCCGCCGGCCGCCGCGCTCCAGCCCTCGCCCAACTCCCTCCTTCCCCTACACCCTACGCCCTAGGCAGGGCCGAACCCTAGCTCCTAAGGGCATCTCCAGCCGCGCCCCCAAGAAGGCCCCCCAGGCGTTTTTTCGTCCGCCGGCGCCAAAAAATCGACCCAGTCGCGCCCCAAGAGCCCAGTTTTCGCCGGCTCGGGCCAAAATTGGCGCCGGCGGACCCAACCCGAACCCGGCACGCTGGGGGTCGCTCGGGGGCGCCGGGCGAATCGTTTTTGGCGCGAAGAGCCGTGGGCCCGCCACGTCAGCGACTCTACTCTCTTCTCGCCCCTTCGTCGTCCTCATCGCCTCGTTTCCCACGGTGAATCAATGCCAAAGCTGCTGCGCGCTGCCGCGCGCTGCCGCGCCGGTCAGCCTCCATTGATGCCTCACGGGCGGCGCGTCCCTCGGCCGCCACGCAATCACGCCACGCATAACGCGCCGGCCAAGCCTACCGCGCGGCGTCTCCGCCTATAAAAGCCGACTGCAAGTGCGCCGGAGAGACTCACCCCGATCATCCACCAACGACGCGCTCATTTCTCCCCTTTTCCTCCTCTCGCCGTCACCAGTTGAGAAAGCATGGCCGAGCGTTTCCCAGGTGACGGCGCGGCGGCGAACGGATTCGGGCGCCGTCATCTGCACGGGGACGAGTCTCGCCTCCTTTTCGAGGCCGAGTACCCGGCCCCGCCGGACATGTGGGTGCCCGGGGCGTGGAGGATCAGCACCGACGGTGTGCCGGTGCCCCAGGTACCCACCGGCGCGGCGCGGCGTGCGGAGATCGCACGCATCCGCTCGTCCCTGCCGCGTGCGGCGAGTGAGGGGCCCCGGTACGTCCCCGACAGCCCAATCTGGGAGCCGTACTTCCGCCGCCGGCATGACGAGCAGCTCGAGTCCACCAACGGTGTCGTGCCCTCCGGCAGGTTCAACGCCGCCGGCCGGTGTCGGTGGTGGGGCGTGCCCGGGCGCACGTTGGAGTCCGTCCTCGAGTACATCGAGGGCGGCAACACGCCGCGCCTCGGGTACCCCACTCCCCCATCCTTCTCACACCGCCGGTGTAACGCCCTCGATGCGGCTATATCTCCCACGTGTCGAAGCACGCCTTAGAGGCATAACCGCATTGAAAGCAATGTCGCAAGAGAGGTAATCTTCACACAACCATGTAATACATAAGGGAAAGAGATACATAGTTGGCTTACAATCGCCACTTCACACAAAACATGAATAAAGCATTACAACATCCAAATACAATCAAGGTCCGACTACGGAACCAAAATAAAAGAAGAACCCCAAATGCGACAAAGGTCCCCGATCGACCCCAACTGGGCTCCACTACTGATTAACTAGAACGAAACAACACAAAGGACAAGATCTTCATCGAGCTCCTCCCGAGCTGGGTTGCGTCATCTGCACGGACTCATCGACACCTGCAAACTGGTTTTGGAAGTATCTGTGAGCCACAGGGACTCAGCAATCTCGCACCCTCGCGATCAAGACTATTTAAGCTTATGGGTAAGATAAAGGTAAGAGGTGGAGCTGCAGCAAGCGACTAGCATATATGGTGGCTAACATATTCGCAAAAGAGAGCGAGAAGAGAAGGCAAAGCGCGGTCGAGAAACTATAACAAGAAGTGATCCTATAGCAACCTACGTCAAGCATAACTCCAACAACCGTGTTCACTTCCTGGACTCCGCCGGAAAGAGACCATCACGGTTACACACGCAGTTGACTCATTTTAATTAAGTTAAGGTTCAAATTATCTACAACCGGACATTAACAAATTCCCATCTGCCCATGACCGCAGGCATGGCTTTCGAAAGTTCAAATCCCTGCAGGGGCGTCCCAACTTAGCCCATGACAAGCTCTCACGGTCAACGAAGGAATTGACCTCCTCCAGAGACATTCCGATCAGACTCGGTATCCCGGTTCTACAAGACATCCTCGACAATGGTAAAACAAGTCCAGCAAGACCACCCGATGCGCCGACATCCCGATAGGAGCTGCACATATCTCGTTCTCAGGGCACACCGGATAAGCTAAGCGTACGGGAGCCAACGTAACCCAAGTTGCCAAGGGACGGCCCCGCACGGTGCTCTGGGTTGGACCAACACTTAGACAAGCACTGGCCCGGGGGGGTTAAAATAAGATGACCCTCGGGATGCGCGACTCCCAAGGGAAAAAGGCTAGGTGGCGAAAGGTAAAACCAAGGTTGGGCCTTGCTGGAGGAGTTTTATTCAAAGCGAACTGTCAAGGGGTTCCCATTATAATCCAACCGCGTAAGGAACACAAAATCCGGGAACATAACACCGATATGACAGAAACTAGGGCGGCAAGAGTGGAACAAAACAGCAGGCATAAGGTCGAGCCTTCCACCCTTTACCAAGTATATAGATGCATTAATTAAATAAGATATAATGTGATATCCCAACAAGTAAACATGTTCCAACAAGGAACAACATCTCCATGTTCCAACAAGGAACAAACTTCAATCTTTACCTGCAACTAACAACGCTATAAGAGGGGCTGAGCAAAGCGATAACATAGCCAAACAACGGTTTGCTAGGACAAGGTGGGTTAGAGGCTTGGTTCAACAATATGGGGGGCATGATAAGCAAGTGGTAGGTATTGCAGCATAGTCATAGCAAAAGAGCGAGCATCTAGCAAAGCAAAGATAGAAGTGATTTCGAGGGTATGGTCATCTTGCGTGAAATCCCGCAAGGAAGAAGAACGAGTCCATGAAGAAGACAAACGGACGTAGTCGAATGAATCCTCACAACACGACGTTAACGAAACCAACCTGAAGAAGCAACACCGGAAAAGAAACACACAACATAGTAAACAACCAACACATGAACATGGTATGATATGCGGGATGCGGTATGCGATGCATATGCATGATTTGCAAAGGAATGAATGAACCTAGCCTCAACTTGGAAATCCAAGTGTGCCACTGGAAAGATGAGATGAAATCGCTTGAAAACGATATAAAGATTGCCGGAATCGGAGTTACGGTTTGGAAATGGCAAGTAATTCAAATATGGCACCGGTCTGTGATATACAGCAAGGAGCCATCTAAATGCAATAAGATGGACATGCTACAGCACTCAAACATGGCAACAAAATACATGGCAGGGATCCATTCATGATGCTTAACAAAAGATGAACACTGAGCTACGGCCAATTCATCCATTAACAGATTCAAACGGGCATGGCAAAAGTCCAAACGGTAAACAGATCTCAGACTTAGTGAAATTAACACTTGTCGGGAATTTCAGATCAGATAGCACTCTTTGGAGCAATAAAACTACATGCTACAGGACCTGAACATGGCAAAGTAAAGCATGAAATGGAGCTACTCAAAGAGCTTAACAAAAGTCCCTTAGTGACCTTGAGCCAAAAGGGATCAGAAAATACAATTGCAAGCATGTGAACATGGCAAAAACATAATCAGTTCTCAGACTTAGTGAAAACTGGAGCATGCTGAAACAGATATCAAGTAGGCATGTTTACGAGCTCGATTCACTCACTACAGAGCAAGTCATGACAAGCTAAGCATACACCCATCAAGAATACACAAAATACAAGCTAGACATGGCAAGAACAATAACATAGCATGCACGGATCAACTACAACATCATCGGCAAAATCGCTAACAAGTAGACAATCTGCCTAGATTCACGAAATAGTAAAAGTAGAGCTCGATTGACTCAAGCTAGGGTGCTCCATAATTGCAAACAAAGACATGGATGGATAGAGCACTACAAGATTAACAAAACATCATTACTGATCATCCTCAAAAGAGGCATGGATCACTAGGAAACAACATGAAAATATGGCATAATGAGATAAACAGACCAAGGACTTAGTGGAAATGCTAAGTCCCTGAAATCAGCATTAACAAGTGCATCACTTTGCAAGCTTGTGCTAGTCACCACACACATCACAAAAATACATGGGTTGTACCTCTGGAAAGATGGCAAAACGCTTAACAAAACATATGTAGAGCTCATGGGCATATCATGCACACAATAATCATGGCAAAAATGATAAATATCTAAATGGAGCAGCAGATCTGACAACTATCTCAAGTAGCACTCTTCTAACAGCATTTCGGGCATCAAGATGAACTCAAATGAAAATGATGCAATGAGATGAAATGATGTGCTCTCTGAGACGAACATTTTGATATGCTATATGCATGAATCGGAGCTACGGATGCGGAGTTACGATGCTATGAACATGTGCATTTGAAACGTGGGAAACTCGAGGACTTAGTAGAAATATAGACCTCTCCCAGATCTAGGGTTGGCACGGAATCTGAGGCGCGGACAGAGTTCGCCGGAGCACGACCGGAGACAGCGACGACGGTGGACGAAAGACGCGGGATCTCGCCGGATCCGGCCGGATCCCGGCGCGGGGCGGTGGCCTGGGAACACGAGAGGCGGCCAGCGGGGTCGGTGAGCGGCGCGGCGCCCGTCGCCGGTGATGGCCGGAGTTGGATGGCGGCGGTGGCGCGCTCCGGCCGGGCGGCGCGGCGACCGGTTGATGACGACGGGGCGGCGGGGTTCGAGCGCGGCGCGGGGAGGCGAGAGCCTCGGGCGGCGGCGGCGCACCGGGCCGGGGGGGCCGAACCTGGGCCTCCCAGCGCGGGAGAGGCGGCGCGTTAGGCCAGGTGGCGGCGCGGGGTTGGATGAGGGAGCCGTGGTGATGACGTGGCGAGCCTCCATTGGACGGAGGGACGTGGCGGCGGCGGTAGCGGGTTTGTCCGGCCGGGTCCGGACATGTCCGGCGCGGCGCGAGGGAAATTTAGGGTTAGAGGAAGGGGAAGACCCGGGATTTTTCGTGGGGGGTTCTTTATATAGGGGTAGAAGGAGCTAGGAGAGTCCAAATGAGGTGCGGTTTTCGGCCACGCGATCGTGATCGAACGACCGAGATGATGGAGGAGGTTTAGGTGGGTTTTGGGCCAAATTGAAAGGGTGTTGGGCTGCAACACGCACGAGGCCTTATCGGTCCCTCGGTTAACCGTTGGAGTATCAAACGAAGTCCAAATAACACGAAACTTGACAGGCGGTCTACCAGTAGTAAACCAAGACCGCTTGGCAAGACTCGGTCCAATCCAGAAATGTTTAACCCCCACACATGAAAAGAAGGTACAAATGACCCTCAGAGGAGATAGGAGCGCCGGAATGCAAAACGGACAACGGGAAAAATGCTCGGATGCATGAGACGAACACGTATGCAAATGAAATGCACATGATGACATGATACGCAATGCATGACACGCAAGCAATGACAAGGCAACAACGGCAAATAACTAGAGGACACCTGGCACATCGGTCTCGGGGCGTTACAGCCGGGGAAGCTCCTGGACGCCGAGGCGCATGGAGACCGGGGTGTCCTCCTCCTTGTCCGGCGGCTCTCCCTGCCTCCACCTCCGCCCCGTCAAGCCGGAGCCCCAGGACACGCCTATCAGCGCGCGTACCCGCAGCTCCGGCGCCCTCGTCGAGCCCAAGGTGGAGTCCAACCTCCCCCCGGAGTACGACGAGATAGCCCGACGCGGCTTCTCCGATGAGGACGCCATGCGGTGGTCACGCGACGACTACCTGCGCGAGGAGATGATCCAGCAGTGCCGGGCCCTGGAGGAGATCACCGCCCGCAAACGTGGGTGCGAGGACGAGGACGGTGTCGTCGTCCTCGATAGCGACGACGATGATGCCCCCGGACCGTCCAACCCGCCGCGCCAACCGGGGGAGGGATGCAGCAGGAACGGCGGAGGCGTAGGCGGGGGCGACGACGACGACGACGACGACGGCGGTGAATACACGCGGTTCTACAGCCTCCTCGGCATGTAGAACCGCGTGGGCGGGCGGTGAGGCGGGCGGTGAGGGAGATGGCGGGGGTAGCCCGCGGTAGTTTTTTTTTGTAAAATATGTTTAAATTTGAACGAACTCGCCCATGTTTGCGTTGTGTTTGCGCCGAATTTGAACATTTTAAAAACCCGTGGGGGCCGCGACTGGGGGGCATCACGCCCCCAGTGTGCGGTTTAGCGCCGGTGCGCCCCCAGGGGGCGATTTTTTGCCCCTCCTAGGGGGCCAACGGCTGGAGATGCCCTAACACCTTGGTATCAGCCAGCTCAGGTTCAACTATGTCGTCCTCACCACCATCGCCGTCGCTGCCTCTGACCACCACCACCGCCGTCACTCCAACAACCACCACCGCCACCGCGCCATCGCCACTCGCCACGGGGCCGCTGGCCCTTCCATCGGCGCCGCTGGAACTCATCTTCGGCGCGCCCACCGGCCAGCCGCTGGGCCCCGTCACCGCTACGCCGCCATCCCCTTCAACCTTACCGACCTACTACAGCTCGGAGGCCATGGCGGGTGTCCTCAACGACTTGGTCGTCGCGGTCCAGGGCATCCGGCTCTTCCTGGCCAGCCCGTATGGGCCGCCCCCGCCGCTCCCGCCCCCTGTGCCCTCCGGGCCCCGGCTCTTCCGTGGTACTCGGTGCCCGCAGCACTCGCCGGGGGCTACCCGGCGCTCCAGCCGCCGGTCGCCCTAGCGCTGGCCTGGCCGCAATGGCCTGCCCCAACGCCCGTGGCACCACCTGCGTCGGCCGTGCACGCCCCCGCCCCATGGCCGGTCTGGGCCGCGTCGGCTCCCTCCGCGCCGGCTGCACCGGCTCCCACGCCGTCCCCGCCACCCATCGCAGGCCTGAGTCAGGCCCCTCCAGGGGGGCTCCCGATCCAGCAGGTGCGGTTCCCACCGTCGCCCTCTCCGATTCCGTCATGGCTCACCGGAACGTCGCCACCGCCGGTCTACACGGAGGTCGTAGAACCGTCGGTGTCCACGCTGCAGTACGATGCGCCGCCCTCCGCCCTCTGTATCGTCGAACCGGTGGGCACTGGCGCATCGACCCTGACACCACCTCGCTTCGCCCGGATCGACTTCGCCATGTATGATGGCTCGGAGGACCCCCTTAATTGGTTAAACCAGTGTGACTAGTTCTTTCGGGGGCAGCGCACACCTGCGTCCGAGCGCACTTGGCTTGCTTCATACCACCTCCGGGGTGCAGCCCAAACATGGTACTACGCCCTCGAGTAGTACGAGGGCGGTATGCCTCCCTGGGATCGTTTCCGCGAGCTGTGCCTCCTTCGCTTTGGACCACCATGGCGCGGTAGCCGCTTGTCCGAGCTAGGCCGCCTACCCTTCACCTCCACAGTCCAGAATTTCGCTGACCGTTTCCAGGCTCTGGCGTGTCACGCACCAGGGGTGACGGCACTACAGCGAGCTGAGCTCTTCGTCGGCGGCCTTCTCGACCACATCCGCGTGGACATCGAGATGAAGGGGCCCCAGGACCTACAGACGGCCGTATACTACGCTCGGGCGTTCGAGGAGCGTGCCCAGGCCTTGACACGGCCAACAGCACCTCGGGGGAGCCGACTGCCTCCACGGCCCCGCCGCCCGCGCCCGCACCTTCAGCCGCCTCACCGGCGACCACCCCGGCCGTGACGCAGCCCTTCCGGCACCTTTCAAGGTAGAGCAGCTCGAGCGCCGCCGCCTGGGGCTGTGCTTTAACTGTGACGCACCCTATGCCCCGGGCCATGTCGGCCCGCACCTCTTCTACTTGGAGATGGTCGACGAGACGGAGGACGATACCCCCGATGATGGACTCGGTGACCCAGCCACCGCCGAGGTCACGCCGGCACCCGCGCCCGCGCCGGCTACGGCCCTTGTTGTCTCCCTTCATGCGTTGGTCGGCATCCGTAATGAGCGGACTATGCTTATACCGGTCACGATCCGTGGCGAGACTCTGGTGGCTCTCTTGGACACGGGTTCTACACATAACTTCCTACCTGAGGCTACTATGCGGCGCCTTGAGCTACAGCCGACAGGCGGGGAGCAGCTGCGGGTCACCGTCGCTAATGGCGACCGCCTCCGCTGCCATGGGCTCGCTCGGGACGTACCCATTACTATCGGCGACGAGCACTTCACCATAACTTGTGCCGGCATCGACTTGGGCTACTTCGACTTCATCCTTGGCGTCGACTTTTTGCGGACTCTCAGACCCATCCTTTGGGACTTCGACGCCCTGACGATGACCTTCTGGCGCCTCGGCCGCCGCATCCGATGGGAGGGCGTTGGAGGCGCCCCAGCGTCGCCCCCGCTCTAGCTGGGCGCGGTGTGACGCCCTCGATTCAATCGTACACTAATCATGCACGCAAATGTGTACGACCAAGATCAAGGACTCACGGGAAGATATCACAACACAACTCTAGACACAAATTAAAATAATACAAGCTTTATATTACAAGCCATGGGCCTCGAGGGCTCGAATACATAAGCTCGAATACACAAGAGTCAGCGGAAGCAACAATATCTGAGTACAGACATAAGTTAGACAAGTTTGCCTTAAGAAGGCTAGCACAAAAGCATCTACGATCGAAAAGGCAAGGCCTCCTGCCTGGGAGCCTCCTAACTACTCCTGGTCGTTGGCGTCCTCCACGTAGTAGTAGGCCCCCTCGGGGTTGTGGTAGTCGTCGTCAAAGGTGGCGTCTGGATCCCGGGCTCCGACATCTCTGGTTGCATCAACCGGAAAGAAGAAGGAAGGGGGAAAAGGGGGAGCAAAGCAACCGTGAGTACTCATCCAAAGTACTCGCAAGCAAGGATCTACACTACATATGCAACATTATCAAAGAGGGGTTGTATATGTGGACTGGGCTGCAGAAATGCCAGAATAGAGAGAAGGCCTGGTCCTATCGAAGACTAGCATCTTCTGGAAACCACCATCTTGCAGCAAACAAGAGGGAGTAGAGTAGCATAAAGTAAAGTGGTAGTAGTGTTATCAACCTCGGTCAGAGATCCTTTCTCGACTCCCTGCGAGAAAGCAATCCCAGAGCCATACTATCCAGTTATTATCACAATCAAATCCTCATCACCATCCAGTTCTCATCACAAGTATCCAGTTCTAGTTGTATCGATCGGGATACAACTCCAAGTGTCTGTTACCGTAGGACAGGCTATTGATAGATGTTTTCTTCCCTGCAGGGGTGCACTAACTTACCCACCACGCTCGCTTAACTCCGGCTGGACACACTTTCCTGGGTCATGCCCAGCCTCGGCCAAACAATACGCCGCAACCCGACCTAGGCTTAATAGAGAGGCCAGCACGCCGGACTAAACCTATGCCCCCAGGGGTCATGGGCCATCTCCCCGGGAACTCCTGCACATTGCGAACGCGGCCGGTGAGCAGACCTAGCTACCTCCTTAAAAAGGTAAGTGCTTACCAGTCCAACCCGGCGCGCGCCGCTCAGTCGCTGACGTCTAGTAAGCTTCGGCTGATGCATACGACGTAGAACGCCCATACTATGCCCACGTGATGGTTAGTGCTATCAGGCCAGAGGCCCCTCGGATCAAATATCCAAATCGTAGTGGATTAAGAACGCGCGGTAACAAGCAGAGACTCACGAAAGATGTGACCCCGTTGCCCCGTCTCGAGGACTTGCGGCAAGGGCTAAGAATGCCCGGCCACGCCTCGTAATTATCTCACGGGCACCTTCCAGGTCAACCCGACTCCTCATCACTCGCAATTATGCTCGCGCGGGTACCCCTCAGGGTCGACCCGTCTTTAGTAACATGGTTCAGTGTAAAGTCATAGTAACCATAGTAACCGTGTGTCCAAACATCAAGGGTAAAACCCGAGGAATCACCCCCGGTGAATTCCACTCGATGTGATCATCAAGGTCAACGTAAGAGGAATCACCCTCGAGGTTCACACTTGAGGGGTTGCACGACAGAGTCGTATCGGAAGTGGTTAAGGCGGAATCACCCTCGATGACCACGACCGAATGACTACACTACAGGGCTAACATCAGAAGTGCTGAAGAGGTTCACCCTCGATACTCGATAGTAACCCAGTAGTGTTGAGCAACTAAGGGGAAAGTGATGTGCGGTGCCGGGGCCTGGGCTTCGGTCCTGTTGATCGGGTCTTCAATGATGAAGCATGGGCAACAAGGACAAGGTGGGGGTCACTAATGGATCACTAACCAACCTATACTAAGCAGTTTAGGATAAGCAGGTAAGGTACAATAGTAGATACAAAAGCAGGCTATGCATCAGAATAGGAGCAAACAATAATAGTAGCAAAATCTAATGCAAGCATGAGAGAATGGAATGGGCGATATCGGGATGATCAAAGGGGGGGGGGCTTGCCTGGTTGCTCTGGCAAGGAGGGGTCGTCGTCGACGTAGTCGATCACAGGGGCGGCATCGGTCTCGGGGTCTACCGAAGAGAAGAGGGGGAAGAAACTGTAAATATAAAGCAAACATAGCATCACAAAGCAGAACGTGGCAATATGCTGTGCTGGGAGTGACCTAACGCATGGCTACACGATATAGGTGAAGGGGGAAATCAACCGGGAATGTATTCCCGGTTCCGGACCCGTGTCACACAGATGACCGGAGGGGAAATGTTCCATGTTCAGCATGCTAGAGGCATGTGACAGTTGAACGGACCACATTTTTAGATTCGTTGGATTTTTCTGGGCAACTTTCATATAGAAAACATTTTCATCGGAGTTACGGTTTATTTTCTATGAATTTTTAAAGTTTAAACAATATTCTGGAATTATTTAAGAAATAACAGAAAAGGAAATATGACGTCATCATGGCGTCATTGTTGCATCAGCGGTCAACAGACTAGTTGACTAGTCAACAGGGCCCAGGGGGGCCCACTGGTAGTGACTGGGCGATGCCCAGTCAGCCATTGACTAGGTCAACAGGGCTAGCCGGGCCACTAGGGCCACGGGGCAGTGACCTGGCGAGGTGGACCCGGACGTCCACGTCGGCGCCGGCGTTGGGGAGCTCCGGTGAGCGTTCCCGCGGCGGAGGGGCGCCGGACCTCGCCGGAATTCGCCGTCCGGCGGCCAAAATGGACGCGGGCGGGTGCGTTCGAACGGGGAGAAGATGCCGCGTCGAACTGGGGTGGTAGCCGGGCCGGGGGCGGCCAGAGACGACGGTGGCAAGCGGCGGAGCGGACGCCGGAGATCGGGCATCGTCGGGATCGGGGCTGGGGGGCGTTTGCGGGCAAACCACGCGGCTAGACGAGGCCTACGCGGTGCGGTGAGTGCGCTGGGCACTGGCCCGTGACCATTTGGTCACCGGAGTCTCGCCGGCGACGAGCTCCGCGGCGCTGCGTTTGGGCGCACGTGGGGAAGCAGCTAGGGAGCGCGCCAAGTCGGCAAGGAGAGGGAGAAGGTAGGAGAGCTCACCGGGGAGGCACAAGGTGGCCCGGTGTAAGATTAGTAGCAGCAGCAGTTGCCGGAGACGACGGAGTTCACCGGCGACAGAGGCGAAAGGGGGCGGCTCGATCCGCACCCCGCAGTGGCTCCCGGCTCGCGCTCACGGACGGGGACGGGGTAGACGACGACGGCAGAGACGATGGGCACGATGGCGAGGCGAACGGCGCTCGATGGCCGCGAGGACGGGCGAGGCACGGCGGCGACCGCGTCGGCCTCCTCTCCAAAACGAAGGAGTGGGAGAGGGAAAGGCGGAGAGGGCGAGGGGGGGTTCGGGGCGTGGGTGGAGGTAGGTGGGGAGGAGGTCGAGGCGTCGAGGGTAGGGGTCGACCTTATCCTCCTCGTCGACGGTGAGGTGGTTCGGCGGGGACGGCGCCCCTGTAGCGGCGCGCACCAGGGGAACAGGAAGGGGGCGCGGTGCGGGGAGCTGGGCCGGCTGGTTGAGGTGGGCCGAGGCCCATGGGGGGGGCACGGTGGCCATCTGGCCAGTCGGCCCAGTTGAGGGGGGCTTTTCCTTTTCTTTGTTTTTTTGTTTTTCTTTTCCAGCAGCTTTTGCATTTTCTTTTTGCCACAATTGACTTTGCAAAATTATGCCACTGGCCAAAACAATCTCAAAGAATTAAAGTGCACTGCCTCAAAAAGGTTGTGAGGCTTTTGGAATAGTTGCCAATTTTATAAATTAAAAAGGGCATTTAATTTATTGCTTAGGTCACTGTTTTAAGTAGTTTAGGCCACTTAAACCCTTTGCAAAAATGTTGGTTCACCATCAATATTAGTTGTGGATTATTTGGCACATGATGAACATTTTTGTGTTCATGTCTGAGCATTTTGAATTTCACTCATAACTTTAAATTGAATTCAACTGAAATGTGAAAGAGTATGAGACAAAAATGATCAGGCACATGTTTAGCAAAACAATTAACTTAACCCCAGGGGTTACTGTAGCATCATTACACCGGGGGTGTTACACGCGGCTACCACTGAGGCCGAGCATCCGCTGTTGGATAACCTCCTGCAGCAGCACATTGATCTCTTTGCGGAACCCCAGGGCCTTCCGCCGGCCCGGGTCTACGACCCCCGTATTCATCTCCTGCCGGGCTCGGCGCCGGTGGCAGTGAAGGAAATATGCCCTAGAGGCAATAATAAAAGTTATTATTTATTTGCTTATATCATGATAAATGTTTATTATTCATGCTAGAATTTTATTAACCGGAACATAATATATGTGTGAATACATAGACAAAAAAAGTGTCACTAGTCAATATAGATGCTCAAACCATTTTTTGTCACGAGGCATTTATATTCATATGCCACCTTTGTTCCGGTTCAGTTGCCTGCGCGAGGAGCGATTCCTTGACAGGCATTCTTTTTTCTTTTGCGACAAGAGACGGGCATCCGGCCCGCCATAACAGTGGGCTGAGCCGTACAAAGGTAGCTCGTGTTTCGTGTTAAGGCCCAAACGATCTGCTGGTTGGTGTCCAACTACGCGCCAACCCGCTTGCTGAAACAACGGCCTACTCGTCGCAACTCGCAAACCGCAGGAGCGCGGACTGTTTCCCTCCCCACTTCCCCAGTCACGAGGCCTAGGGTTCGTAGGTGGGCCCACTTGCTTACATGGCCTCTATGGTTGCCGCCGCGCGCCTCGCCGGCGGGGTCTCGCGGCTGTCGGCTCAGGGTTCTACTGCCCGGGGCCTTCCGCCCGGCAGCCTGCGGCTTCCCCCGCCTCGCCGGCGTCTGCGCAGCGTCCGGTGCTGCGCGGTTCGCCATCCCGGCGGCGGCGGCGGCGGCGGCGTGGACGCGGGGGAGGAGTTCGTCGGGTTCTTCCGGGAGGCGTGGCCGTACATACGGGGCCATCGTGGGAGCACCTTCGTGGTCGTTATATCCAGCGAGGTTGTGTCGGGGCCACACTTGGACCGCATTTTGCAGGTACTATGATTGCTTAAGTTGAACTGAGCTGGAGTGTTTTGGATTTTCGTGTTCATTGTTCGTATGAAAGAGCATGCCATTCTTCCATTTAGCCGTGGGGGGCCGAACCATGGAATTGTTTTAGTAGCGATTCTAATTATCCAACATAACTTACTTTTATCACAAGTGATTCAAACAAAACTGTTTATCCATTGGCCAGCTAGAGATTATGACATTTTGTGAGATGTATGGACCATATGGTTCATTGGACTTGATCAATGGGCAAATGATCTAAAGAAAGCAATCAAGGTATAGTAGCCACTAGCCACTCGACAGCTGCAAGTTGTAAGAGTATGGGTTCGTTGGACTTAATTTATGGGGATGAGAAATGAGGGACAGAACGAGAAGCAGCTTAGTTTTTTTGGTACATAATTGGAATGAGGGTCTTCTGCGAACATGGATTCAAGACTATAAATGGCCCCAATGTTACTAGGAAAAAGGAGTCAAAATCACTGGTTTTCCTGGCAGGAGTATGAGATTATTTTTTTAGTCATGTGACTGGGCTTAGGTGCTACTGTTATGCTGCATAGATTTATCGTATTTTGTTGTCATAAAGTTCACATCATTATGGATTCCTTACATTTTCTAGTTATTTAGGGAATATTACATTTTCAATCACATGCAGGATATTTCACTACTTCATGGTCTTGGCATTAACTTTGTTCTTGTTCCGGGAACACATGTCCAGATTGATAAACTATTGTCGGAAAGAGGTTAGTTCTGCACATGTAGTACACCAGTCTTCTATCACTCATACCTGATCATCCTTATGCTACTAACAATTGTATATTTGTTCTTACTTTCCCATCTATGGTTTTATCTATTTATTAAAGTTTACAACACAATGTTTAAGGGACCTTCAGCATATAATAAAGTTACCTAATAAAAACTTAAAGATAACTTAGTTTCTGAAGCACGTGATTATGCTGGATGAGCAGAAACACATCTGAACACATTTTCCAACAGCACCATGATACCTTTCTAGCGAACTCTATCTCTTTGAGAAGTATGTAATTTATTTCATCACTTCTGCCCCACTCCCCACCACAAAGCTTCCGCGACACTTCCAAATGTGATTTGTAGAGTGATTGTGAAACAGGGACTATGTCTAAACTGCTGCTTACATGCGTAGAATTTGACGAGTCACATTTGATGACAGCAGCGACTTATTAGACCATTGGTAGGTGAGAGCATCCCCAACAATTTGTTACTAAGCTCATTGCGAAGAGAAGAGGGAATATCTGAACTCATCAATACTTCAATAGTATCAAACCCTCCAATAGGTTGTTACTTAGACCAGTGGCAGAGCTTGCCACCAAAAGATGGGCGGGCCACACACAAGAAAACTGCCTATGGGCTATTGTTTCAAGGCCCGGGAAATCAATGTAAAGTGTACAAACCCCATGGGTTGGGCGGGTCATGGCCCATTCAGCCTTGCAATAGCTCCGCCAGTGACTTAGACCTTTTAGTAAGATAAAACTACATTCAATGTTGTGGAGCCCACAAGATGAGTTTTCTTAGTAACAAGGGTCTCTCCAGGAGACCATATGCTTGTTACTAGTGTCTTGTTTGGAGAGCCAGGCTGTTTCCCTCATAGAGTAACGAATTCACCATCTCCCCTCATCTTTTCTCCTCCACATTTCCTAAATGCTGATTTGGCATGACTTCAGTAACAACTCAGGTGGATTGGTGGAAATACTCCGATGATGATGTGAACAATAAGTTTCTTCACTATTCTTGTCCTTTACATTTTCTAATGCAGGCTTTATTCTTCTTTGAACTATATTTCTAGTATTTTTCCTGTTCCTGCATATTCTCATCTTATGAAACTTGCTGTAGGAAGGAAGGCTAAGTATGTTGGTCAGTACCGAGTTACCGATTCTGATTCACTAGAAGCTGCGATGGAGGCAGCTGGCAGAATAAGGTTAACAATAGAAGCAAAGCTCTCTCCTGGCCCTCCAATGTTAAACCTCCGTAGACATGGTGTTATTGGTCACTGGCATGGTCTTGTGGATAATGTTGCAAGTGGCAATTTCCTTGGTGCTAAGGTGAATATTTATAGCTGTAGTAAAATATTTGAGATTGGAGACAGCTGTAGTACTGTGAGCCCTATCCATCATCTAGTTCTGCATTTAGGCATTTGAGTGTCTATGTGCCTCCTTGCGTGCTATTTCTGTTTATTCCTCTACATTTTTTTACCTCTTATCTTCTACTGAACTTCAGTCGGCTGGAGGTCCTGCAATACTGAGTTTATGCAACTAATTTTCTTTGGCAGAGAAGAGGGGTAGTTCATGGTGTTGATTACGGATTTACTGGTGAAGTTAAGAAAATAGATGTTGCACGGATAAAAGAAAGGCTTGATAGTGATAGCATTGTTGTTGTGAGCAATATGGGATACTCGAGCTCAGGAGAAGTTCTAAATTGCAAGTATGTTATTTTCTCTACCAGTTGTTCAGTTTCAAGATTTTCTAATGATTATATGCTTGCATTGATTCTCTAAATTATGCATATATTATGAGAAATACTCCCTCCGTCTCATAATGTAAGACGTTTTTTGACACTAATGTTGTGTCAAAAAACGTCCTACATTATGGGACGGAGGGAGTATGTGTGAGTGTGAATTTCCTGTTTTACTTGAAAATTGCTAAATAACTACACCATAATTTTTCTCTCTCTGTAATTTGTATATATTGTGGGTAACCTACTAAACAAATTAATTTTCCTTGTTTTTAACATTCAGCACTTACGAAGTAGCCACCGCATGTGCCTTAGCCATAGAGGCGGATAAACTTATCTGCGTTGTGGATGGTCAGATATTTGATGAGAATGGACGAGTCATTCATTTCATGTCTCTGGAGGAAGCTGATATGTTGATTAGAAAGCGTGCTAAGCAAAGTGATATTGCTGCAAATTATGTCAAGGTTGTTGATGAGGAGGACCATGAACCATCTTTGAACAGAAAGGGGCATCTTAATGGGTACGCTGCTTCTTTTCAAAACGGTTTGGGTTTTAACAATGGAAATGGTATTTGTTCTGGTGAGCAAGGGTTTGCTATTGGTGGTGAAGAGCGATTAAGCAGGTCAAATGGCTATCTTTCTGAGTTGGCTGCAGCTGCTTATGTATGCCATGTAAGTGGCGTACCTTCCACGCGATATTTTTTTATTATGTTTCTGCTTTAAGATCTACTAGTTTTCTACAGAGCATAAGATGAACACATCTTTGTTTTTGAAATGGTGTCCTCGACGAAGTAGCAACATTGTTTTCTGCATTTGCCATTTGCATTGTTGTTCCTGTTGAATGTAGCTATTGCTATTGTATCAGTGTCATGCTGCTATGCACCTCTGTCTTATTGGATCCACATGGCTTGAAGTGTGGCAGCAATCCTGTAGAAGCAATACTAGTGTCACGTAACGTCTTGTCAGATCTGAGAAAGCTGGCACATTGAACGACATAAGGAGTGCCCTATCTTAGTGCATCACTATCTTTTTTTTTTGAACTGTAGTGCATCACTATCTTGCTGTAGGTTGGGTCGATGTCCGTGCTGAGGACTACAGTACAGTAGTATCCGTGTATCTAAAGCTTGAGTGTGGTTTGAGTAGAAGGTGGCATGCGTGTGATACTTGTGTTTGCTCTTTCAATAAAGCAAGAAATATTCCTTCAAACAGTGAAATATTCAAACCATGTTCCTAACAAAGCGTAAGCTGCAAAGTTCCATGACAGTCTCTATCACTTAAATTTGTCTATATACATTTATTTCTTCCTTATGCCAGGGTGGTGTTCAAAGAGTGCATATCATAGATGGTACAGTTGATGGATCACTGCTATTAGAGTTGTTTACAAGAGATGGTGCTGGGACAATGATTGCGAGGTATTCTTAACGTCTTTTCTTTTCATTTTCTTATTTAGTTGAAAGGCGTTCAGCCTGGCTTATATTGAAAGCCAACAATGCACAAATCAAATTCTAGGTCCAGTACACAACCAATGCTCCCATGCCTGCTTTATCCTTCTATTGACTTGGATGCATCTCATAAACTCATTAATATCTTTCTTTTTCTTATTCTTGATTCCTGGTAGAAACACTAGCATGTGAGAAATTAGATGCCTCTATAGCAGTTTCAACATAGTATAGAGTATTACTATACTGATAAAAAAATATCTACTTGTGAGCTGGCTTGGACTGGTTGACAAGGTAAAGGAAAAAATAATTAACTATGTGTTTCAGACCCAAGACACTACAACTTCTATGTTGTTGCTATTCATGTCAGCAGCCAGTAGATCCTTTTGCAAGTTTAGCATTAATCCATAATATATGTCAAAGCTGAAGATACATATCAAACATGTTTCTGAAACGAATACTTCACCATGGTATTCTTTGTACATAAAGGTCTTTTGGAATCTAGGCTGTACAAGCTATCATAGTCAAGATTCATGTCCTACCTATCACATGTTTTCAGGGATGTTTATGAAGGAACAAGAATGGCGACGGAGGAAGATCTTCCTGGCATAAGAAAACTTATCTACCCACTAGAGGAATCTGGTGTTTTAGTGCGAAGAACAGATAAAGAGGTGTGTTAAGATTTTGAGGAATCTGATATAATGAGTGCTTCATTCTCTTCATAGTTAGTACATAGTAGTGCTAAAATGTTTCTTTTTTCCAACGTCTCTTCAGCTTCTTGAAGCGTTGTATTCATTCTACGTTGTTGAAAGAGATGGTTCAGTCATTGCATGTGCTGCTCTCTTTCCATTTCCTGAGGACAAATCTGGTGAAGTTGCTGCAATTGCTGTATCTGAAGAATGCCGAGGAAGAGGTCTGGGGGATAAGTTGCTTGGTAAGTTCATTGCCACATGCATTATTTTTGTTGTTCTAAAAGTAGCAACTGACTTGTTGCCACTTGAAGTTTCAAAGATGGTGTTCTATTGCATAATATACTCTGGAAAGATTCACCCATATTAGTGTATGTCTGGTGGTATTGAGCTGTGCTATAGCTAAGAAATACAGGGTTAGCACAATTTTGTTTCTGCTTGATAATGTTCTGTAGCCTGATCTTTAACATTCGCAATGTTTTACATCGATATGTTTAATCTTAAAATTCATGGATCCATGTTGAGGTATGCAGTTGACTGGTTTTCGAAACAAATTGGGGTGTCATTTCATAAAAACAAAACTGTTAGCGGTAGAGCTGACTTAGCGGAATTTACTATTTTTGATTGGTTGATGCAACTCCTGTTCCAGCCATAGCTTTTCCCCAAAGCACATGGACACGCACATGTTTCACTGTGCCCAGTTGGCTCCTTTGTCGTACACATATATCAACTCAAAAAGATTAAAAAGATAGAAAAGAAACCACATCAAAGAATATGGTGGTGAGGGAGTCCCTTTTCGAACTAGCTAGTGTACTACTAACCATCTGACGATGATAGCCAGAAATCTGATTAAAATGATGGAGAAAAAACTACCATAAAAGAAAATGGCGATGAGTGAGTTCCTTGTTAACTAGCAAGTCTGCCACTAACCATCTGATGGCGATGGCCAGAAATCAGAATGTTAATCTGGTGATTTTTCTCTCGTATTCTCAGAAATATTAAAATAGCTCCCACCTGCCGGTGTTAGTTTCTACTAGAAAGGATATTACACACTTTTTTTATTTGTGGTTGTGGTTATGTTTCAGATTACATTGAGAAGGAGGCATTATCCCTTGGTCTTGGCAAACTGTTCTTGCTTACTACACGGACAGCCGATTGGTATGTACCTATATCCTCCTCTTGGCTTATTTATAGCGGTTTCATATCCCACGACCAAGGAAAAATGGTTCACCTCTCTATTATCTTAGTGCAGACATTAAGTTATCAGTTAGCTCAAGTTCGAACATCATGCCAGTCTTAGAGATGTTCAAAGCACTAGGCTCTATTAAATCCCAAGTTTCATTGAGAAAGGTTCCTATGGTCCAAGTTTAGTTTCATGGTCTTTCTTGGGTGTAGATTTGTTAATTTCTTTCACCTGATTTCATTAGGACATCTCTAATAGCACACCTCAGCCATTTCTTAGAGGGTGCCACTTTAGCATTTTGTTCATGTAGACAAGAGAACATGAGAGAATAAAGTTGTTTCTGCAACAAAAAGTAACATTGTTGCTAACACTAGTTGCATGGAACAACCAAACATGCTTTTTGAGGCCAGTTGTTTGTAAATTCAGTCCACCAAAATCTATTGGCGGGGTTAAGTTCTTTTGGTGAAGAAACAATCTGTTCTACTGGAGAGCTTGTTACTTGTATCATAGCGCATGCGGTTGTGTTGTTTCTCTCTTGACCTAGAAAAAAACTTGTTGGGGAGCCCTTTGGACCTGTTACACACTCCAGTGAATGATGAAGTGCAATGATCAATCACATGGGAAATAGACATTGATTCAGCTTTTCATATGTTTGCTTGTGCTTAATTTGAAACGATGCAGGTTTGTGCGGCGTGGCTTCTCAGAGTGTTCGATCGAATCTATTCCTGAGCAGAGAAGAAAACGCATCAATCTGTCACGTGGATCAAAATATTATATAAAGCAGCTCCAGCCAAAGCATGCTGGTGTCCCTGTCAACAATTTTGCTGGCAGATGACAGGACTTCCAAAGAATTTGGTGAGAGTCAGACGAGATATCTGCACTGGTTACATCAAGGCTTTTATATGTTAGTTGTAATTTCAGATAGAAATATAACTGCACCCTGTGATAGCGGCTTTAAAATTTTCTTTTACTTACATGGATGTAAAAAAGGCACTTTGTGCCACAACGGAGAACAAATACCAGAGGAAATTCTATACAGAAACCATCAGCAAGCAATATAATGATGCTTCCCAGGAAAAGCAATTGATGATACCAAATGGAGGTATGCATGTGCTACCCCCCTGATTGAGTCGTCCTGTTCACTGACGGGACATATTCTACACATAAGAGTACTCTGAAAGGAAAATGGTAATGGAAAGTATGAGCTCTTGGTGGACGGCAAATCACTCGTTATGCTTCTGGAAAAATAAGTGCACACGCCAGATAGATTGGCGGTTTTCTTTCTTTTGCATCCATCAAGATTTCGATGTAAAAGCTTGAAAATGTGAACCTGGTGCTTGATTCCTGCAATGTTTGATTCCTATGGTGATTTCCTTTTGCCTGGATTGAGAAGCAAAAGTGTTTTGCTGCTCCGGAGAACAAATCAAATGGGATACTTCACGTGGAGGTTTGCCAACTTATCAGATGCTGATATGCACCGCACATGCGTGCCTCATGCCGAAATTAGCTTGCAGTTGGCAGCACGCATCCTTTCGAGCCGGCAGCGAGCCGGAGAGGAATAAATTTCATGGTTGGATTGGATATATTCCATTTCAAATACCCGGAGCACATGCATATGCTGGTGCACTGTGCTGTACTGCCCAAGGTGGTGGGTGCCTTCATTGTTGGGCGTGACGGACACACGATGTGGAATTAGGCAATGTAATGTCATCATCAGTGTGAGAATCTAAAACAAAATGTCATCATCATCCGGTAATAGATAAGAGGGATTACACGTCGACCAGTGCCTGTATAGATGGCGTGCTTGTTCTTTGCTTGCTTAGCGTCGACGCTTTGAATAGATGGCGCTCACATCATCCCTTAGGTCATGGAAAACAGACCAAGGCTTCAACGAAACAATCACTGCACTCTTTACTTGCCACGAAGACGGTTGGATTGTTAGTGTTGGACTAATGCATGCAAGGGAGTGGGTAATCTATAGCACGGCAAGAATTCCTGCGGGCTCTGCGAGGTGAGATTGGAAGAATCGGATAAAGTACAGTCCAGTCAAAACCTCAGACTTAACCCGACGCCTAAACCGCGAGTATCGATGGAGACGTGCCAGAAAAATCAATTTGAACACCACAACCGCGAGACGCGAGTTGAATTCCACCACCAGAGACGGATAAACCGACACAGTATACACACGGAAGGCACCAGGCATAACATAATCATCAGTCGACAACCAAGCGAATAGTTGCAATGCAGAGAGGTTCATAAACATGGATCAAACAAAGGAGGCGATAATGCCCGACGAGAAATAATAATTAAGCTACTAGCAGCATTTCTCCGTCAGAGAAGGATAGCTCAGTCCCAGTTGCACGAAGTTGATCGTCGTCTTCCTCCCTCCCTCCCTCCTCAGAAGCAGGCGTCCAGGAGACAGCAGCAGCAAAGGGCGGCCAGGCTGTCGCAAACAAAATATCACGAGGGAATCATGAGACACAACATCCAAGGCAGGATAAAGTAGCTGCATAATATACTGACAGCATTTGCAACAGGTATATGCCTATGGCCGGCATAATGAAACATTATGCGAATTCGAAATGCTCAACCATGCATGCATCCATCCCATAATATAAGAACGTTTCTGACACTAGTATATACTGACAGTTAGTGCGCGAGCATCAACATAATTAGTACTGTAATCAAGCTGATCAAGAATCTCCGGTGAGAGGAGAGCCGTTCTTCGTGAGAGTATAAACAGTTAGTGCGTGAGCATCTACGTAATTAGTACTGCAATAAAGCTGGTTGATAATCTTGGGTCAGAGGATAGCCGTTCTTTGGTAGTAGTACCGCGTCGTCAACGGAAATATTAATTCCCGATTCCCAGGTTGCGTCGTCCCGAAGGAATCTAATCTAAAGAAACGAAAGCCTATTTCTATACTACCACCAACATTTCCTGATCTTATCTCAAAATGCCAGTCCAAAACGCATGTGAGACGCCTCCCGGAAATCGTGACCGCGGAGACGCATTTTTTTCGGTTAGTGCTGGCTGCTGGCTACACAACAGATGGCTTTGACTTGCATCCGAGCCGTCGATTTCAAGATCTGATGGTTCATGTCACGGCATGAGGGACGAGACAACCCCTCGCCGCTTTGAGTGGAGCGACCGACACGTCGTCGAGACCGCGACTGCTCTCTCTCTCGCCCTTTCCCGAGGGTTCGCTCACGCGTCAAGTCGCGGTCCGCACCACCCAAGCAAACGTGCGCGAGACGGCCACCGACGGGGAAGAGGGTCGCCGCCGGCGTGCCCGGGCAGATCTGACCCGGCCGATCATGAAATCCAGCCCTCCAGACAAGCCGCGGGCCGACTTTGAATCTAATCTAGCACTCGGGACACCGCAGGCAGGGAAAATCGAGGGGATGGGACGAGGAGCTTACCATCCCTCCATGAAGGAAGGCCCGCTGCTCTGCTGCTGCTGCTGGTGGGGCGGCGGCTGCTGCGCGTACTGCGGCGGGTAGCCCTGCTGGGGGTAGCCGGCTGGCGGGTAGCCCTGCGCCGGGGGCGGGTAGCCGGCCGGAGGGTACCCCGGCGGCGGGTAGCCGCCCTTGTCCCCGTACCCTGAGGATTCAAAGATTCACAGGCCGAGATTCAGCACAAAAAGAGGAAAGGAGCACCGCGCAGGAAAGGAAAAGAGAATCGATGGGCACGGATGGAGACGGGAATCGACAACGGGGTGCGCACCTTGCGGCGGCGGGGCGCCGACGGGGGGCTGCTGGTTGTAGTAGCTCATCTCCTCCTCCTCCTCCTCTGGCTCCGGGGTCTCTCGCTGGTTCCTCGCGGCGATCGGGGCACGCGCAGCGGGGCTTTGTTTGAGGCGCTGGGGTTTGGGTGATTTGGCGGGCGTCAGGTCAGGTGGTTTTTATATAGCGGAATTCGCCAAACCGCGTCCCGAACGTGGGCGCATGGGCCTGCTTGGTGGGGCCGCGTGACGCGTTTGCCCGGCCCGGGTTTCGCCGCGGCGCGCACTTGCCTGCCCGTTGCCACCAGAACGCGTCGCCCGGGCCGGGTGAATCTATGGTTACCTGGTTATATCCTTTTGGCAAATGTGGGTAGGAGGTGCCTGATTTGGTTCCTTTTCCTTCGGTGTACCTGCCAAGCGTGTAGCCCGGGCACGCGGTTCTTTTGGCTCGGAACATGCATTTGTTGTAACAAGATATTTTGAGCCATGACTGTGAGTATCACCTAGAGACTGAGTCGACACATCATTTTAAGACTGACGAAGTTGTCTTAGACATCTTTTGTAGTTGATGGGAAAGTCTTCTATCAACTGAACGTACATCGCTAAAAGACCTGGAATAAATCCAGCAAAATGTAAGCATTAATGTCAAGTTTGGTATTTGAACTATTGTGAGCAGAGTATATCACCGCCCTTCTAACCATCCAACCATATTTTGGTTTACGGCATGTATGATTGTTGATAAGGGCATGTACAATGGTGCTATCTTAGAAGTGCCACATAGGATAAATGATGAGGTGGAGAAGAGAGAACTCATAAGAAAAGGCTTGTCTTCTCTTATTTAAGATAAGACAAGAGATGATCTCTTAGCACAATTTGTCTCACCATGTGTTTAAGGAATTGCTAGTTATTGAAGATAAGGCTAAGATATAACCCATTGTAGACATATTTTTTTTGTCATCTCTAAATTACATGTAAGACTTAAGATAAGATTGTCTTATCAACCATTGTACATGCCCTAAGGCAGCCTTATTTTAAGTCCGCCACATAAGCTAAATAAAAAATAAAAAGATGTATAATGACTTATTTCGATCATCTTTTAACTAAAAAAGAAGGCAAGTCTTTTCTTAGGCTAGTCATAGTGGGAGTAACTTAGCTATGAACATAACGCACCCAAAACATATATGCTTATATCGCATGGAGTTAATGAGGAGAGAGATGCTTGTGGTAACATAAGGCTGGTTGTAATGGGCAACACATATACTAGTATCAGATACTACCTCCCTAATGCATATATTACTATCATGTAGTACTCTATTTAATGTCATGCATGATACATAGTAGTATAACATTTATTATGATACGGTATCATGATATGATACTCAACCCTCTCTTTTTTTATTTAATTCTATGACACCTCATCAAAATTGTCTAATTGGCATGTATGATACTACCATTACTACCAGCCTAATATGTTACCGTAACATAACGCACCCCAATGCAAAATGAGTCTATAACATAATAAATGAAGGTTTGCATGCACTTATGTTACTACCCACTATAATGGTAGTAACATAGACTACTAACATGCATATGTTACTAATCTAAGTTTCTACCCACTATGACTAGCCTTGTGATTTCTCTCTCATCCGCCTGAGCATTTATTCTATACAACACTTTTAAAATAACACCATTGTACATGCCCTGATACGTCTTGTTGTTAAATCTAACTCATGACTTATTTGATTTATCTATATCTATACCAATATAAAAAGACCCACATAGAAAGATACAACTAATCTTGGTCACACCATATCCAACGATCTAGATCGGTCAAACGGTTAGTGCTCAACATATTTAGCATTCAATTAATATCATACCAAATAGTGTATCAATGTTTGTGATATAATCACATATAATTGACATGCAGTTGATATTTACCTAATATCAACGTGCAAACAATTTCCTCTCTAATATCAACGTGCATTGCACATAAGCATTTATAGGAAAAAGAAAGAAAGAAAATATAGAAATAGTGTTTTTTCTTCTATGGTGACATTGTTCACCAGTTTGATTCAAAGGAATTGGTCATAAAAAACGGAGGAAATTTTCCTTGGACTCGGTTTTTAAGGAAAATAAAGGTATTTTACAATCCACCCAAACCTTTTCTACATTCTTGTGCACAAGTAAGGAGACAAAAGCCATAAAAAGCGCAATGTTAGATTCATATTATCTTGCATATGATTTGATCTTCATTTGACCATATGTTTTAGGAATTCTGTGTTTTTCTTATTCATGCAAATCAAATACCCAAATTCTACACATGCTTGTGTTTTCACAATGCCCTGTTTAGACATGCGATCCTATCCAATGTATGTATTTTTGAAACCCTGTGATTATGATACGATATTTCAAACACCAGCTTACAATGTACAACCACGTGCTCATACAACATCGTTACTTCAAATCCTCACCGATTCCATTTGTGCTGCCCCAAGGAGCGATGGGACAACCCGCTATTTTTTGGCGTGGAACTCTAAAGAAACGCAATCTCATCCTTGCAATTTCTTCTTCACTAGGCTTCCCTCATCTGGGATCCCTAGGGAAGAGAATCAAGTTGGCCCTTGCGAATAACTTGATGCACTATCTCCCTTCAACCCTTTGAGCGAAACATTTTTTTCTATGAATCAGGGAAGCCCTTGTATAAAAAATATTGTAGTTGTCATCTTTGCATCTTAAGAACAATGCTCATAACTTTAGCATATAAAGTGTCAAAGTGTTCCCTGGGTCTAACCAACTTGATCCTTCGACATGCAACCAACCTGATCTCAACATGGCAATGGGTGCCCGCAACCCGCGACCCGGCAGGCAGAAATCCTATGGGGTAAGGGTTTGGAAAAAAATAAATACCCATGTGTTTATAAAACGAGAAAAAATTGTACCCATCGGGTAAGCCGGGTATAGGTACGGATGGTTTAGGGTTAGGGTTTAGGGAACACATCCAATACCCATGCCCGTGTAAGTGCATCTAATGCCACCCCTTGTTGGTTTTGGAGTATTGACGACAAACTTGGTTGTGGGACTAATGTGTTTGTGAGATTTAAAGGAGAACACAGGTAGAAGTCTCTATTGATTCGGTTTACCCATCAAAGATGACCCTAAAAATGTATGAAGACATTGAATATAATGGTGGTTCACGAATTCATTTGTGTTGAAGATAATGACATGCGAAGACATTCGCTTGATGACAATGGAGCGCGAAGACATAGTCTTTTGGTAGTTTCATTTTCTTCTTTCCTAAGTCATAGGAACCACCGAACTGTTAAGTAGGGTTGAGGTAAACAAAGTTAGAAAATTGACATGATGCTCAACCTAAAATCTTATGTCTTCGAGCGAAGACTATGAGAGAAAATCTCTTCCAGAGTTGGTCGAGTCAGCTTTACTTGGAGCCCAAGCCAAGCTGTCGTGTGTGTTTGAAATCTGATTGTTGGACACGTGTCGGTTGTCCATTGACCTAGGGTCATTTCGGAAATATCATGTCGGGTTGCCTCCTGGCTATAAATAGCCCACCCCTCTACCATAAGTTGGTGGCTGCTCCGAGTTTCTGCACGGCTTTTGTCATTTGAGAGCAACCCACCTTCGAAGCCTTTGAGAGAGAATCCTTGCGAGGACAAACCCAAAACACCTAGAGCCTAGAGTGTTTTGAGCATCACTGAAGTCTTTCTATTCTGCGTGAACTGAAGACTTATTACACTTAAAGACTGTGATCTTCCAGTTGGTTAGGCGTCGCACTTTGAGCATCCAAGAGTCACTGTGGATTGTCGGTGAATGAAGTCTGTGAATGTTTGGAAGTCTACCTTGAAGACTTACCTGAGTGATTGGGCGAGATCTGCGGGTCTTAGATCAAGGGGAATAAGGCAAATACGTAGTCTTCTGAGTTCAATATCAGCCTCCCTAACCAGACGTACAGTTTTCACAACAACTAGAACTGGTCCAACAAATCAATTGTCTTCATCGAGGTACTGGTTCTATCACTTCACTCCTTACTTCTGTTTTAGTTTCGTGAAGCCTTTGCCTCCTCATTCTGTTCGAAAATATTGTGTGAAGACATTCCCTCTGATTGTATCATTGTCTTCACACTATTTTACTAAACCACTATGTTTTACCTAGTTGCTGCTTATCTTCACATACCTCTTCAATAGTTGTATGTCATTTCAGCATGCCTAGTGTAGCTTATCTTTCATTGTACCCTGTTTAGTTATTAATTCGCTTCCACGTCTTTGAAGACATTGCCTGTCTTGAAGACTTTCATAAAAATCGTCTTTTCACCCCCTCTAATCGATAACTAGCACTTTCAACCTGCATACCCATATAATAATTCCTTTTAACAGGTAGGTCTTAGGTGTCATTCACTAGGGGAAAAACCTAGCCGATTACCCTGGGCTAACACATCCGCTAGCCTCGACCTAAAATCCCCCCCTACCCATGCACACGATCTTGTTTAAATGGGTCGATCTTGTTTTGTGAACTCACAATTTTTTCTCTTATTTCGTGGGTCTTATGATATAGTCTCCTTCATTTGATCATTTTAAAGTAGGGGTTGCAGAAGTGTCTTCACTAAAATAAAATAGGGTAAATTGTTTCCCTCTTGCTTGTCTTGTAATTGGGGAAAAAAGGAAAGAATATGTGTTAATGTTTTCTCTAAAAAAATTACTTACAGACTACTCATCCATGAATGTATTAGTGCCATCTACTTCATGCTTATTGCTATCCACTTCTGAAATTAATACTCAATCCGATCCAAATTACTTGTCGCTCAAATGGATATATCTACCACTGAAATACATCTACATACATCCATTTTAGTGACAAGTAATATGGATCAAATGGAGTACCATTCTTTTTTATTTCACCGCACATCAAATTGTGATATGTATGTGTTGAAATGCTAAAATTTGGTATATGTGCTGAAATGTTGTGTTTATATGCGAAAATGCTAAAAAATACATGGTAACATGTGAATTGGGTAAGGTGGGCTTTACCCGCGGGTATTACCCGCACCCAGACAGGTATAAGTATGAAAACAATTTGAAACCCGACATACAAGTATGGGTATGGGTTTGAATGAAAAATATTGAGACGAGTATGAGTTTGGACGACCCTGATTAGGGCAACCATTGGGGTGATTAGAGTGAAAGGCGTGCGTGGTCATCGGAATCAGGATATGATTCCAACCATACATATTTTTCTCACAAAGAAAAAGCCATACACATTTTTGAGTTCTGTGCAGCTTTACAATTTTTTTGCGAGAAAACTATCCATTCATCAGGTCACAAGGGATATACAAGGAGATATCCCATGGTGTATGCTCTTTGCGGATGATGTGGTGCTAGTTGACGATAGTCGGACGGGGGTAAATAGGAAGTTAGAGTTATGGAGACAAACCTTAGAATCAAAAGGGTTTAGGCTTAATAGAACTAAAACCGAGTACATGATGTGCGGTTTCAGTACTACTAGGTGTGAGGAGGAGGAGGTTAGCCTTGATGGCCAGGTGGTACCTCGGAAGGACACCTTTCGGTATTTGGGGTCAATGTTGTAGGAGGATGGGGGTATTGATGAAGATGTGAACCATCGAATCAAAGCCAGATGGATGAAGTGGCGTCAAGCTTCTGGCATTCTCTGTGACAAGAGAGTGCCACAAAAGCTAAAAGGCAAGTTCTACAAGACGGCGGTTCGATCCGCAATGTTGTACGGCGCGGAGTGTTGGCCGACTAAAAGACGACATGTTCAACAGTTAGGTGTGGCGGAGATGCGTATGTTGAGATGGATGTGTGGCCACACGAGGAAGGATCGAGTCCGGAATGATGATATACGAGATAGAGTTGGGGTAGCACCAATTGAGGAGAAGCTTGTCCAACATCGTCTGAGATGGTTTGGGCATATTCAGCGCAGGCCTCCAGAAGCTCCAGTGCATAGCGGACGGCTAAAGCGTGCGGAGAATGTCAAGAGAGGGCGGGGTAGACCGAATTTAACATGGGAGGAGTCCGTTAAGAGAGACCTGAAGGATTGGAGTATCACCAAAGAGCTAGCTATGGACAGGGGTGCGTGGAAGCTTGCTATCCATGTGCCAGAGCCATGAGTTGGTTGCGAGATCTTATGGGTTTCACCTCTAGCCTACCCCAACTTGTTTGAGACTAAAGGCTTTGTTGTTGTTGTTGTTTGTTAAAACTATCCATTCATCATAGCTTGATAATAGAAAGAACAAAAAATAAAAAAAATTGCATTCATGTTCGTAGACCATCTAACGATGACTGCAAATATTGAAGCGAGCCGAAGGCGCGTCACCATCATCACCCTTCTTCACTGGAGCCAGGCCAAACTTATTGTAGTACACTGTCGGGAAGTCATTATGCTAAGACCCCACAAGACCAACGCACCAGAAAAGTAACCGTCGCCGATGAAGTGAAGTATAGATCGAATGAATCCAATGTGTATACACACGAATGAAGACGAATAAGGATTGGATCCAAGCGGATCCACTGAAGACCACCACCGAACGAATCCCCACGAGATCCGCCGTAGACACACCTCCACACATCTTTCGATAACGCTAGACGCATCATCGTAATGGGGCCGAGTGGGAAGAACTTTATTTCATCTTCAGGAAATCGCCACCACCTCATCTTCCTAAATAGGACACAAACTTTAAACAAACTCACGAAAACACCAAGAAACGGAGCAACATCCCTCCCACCATCAAGGGCCAGGATTCACCGTGCCTCCATAGCCCTAGGGCCACCGAAGACGAGGCGAACGGCGACGACGCCAGCGGAAGGTGGAGGAACCCTAGGTTCTTTTTTCCTGGGGAGGCGGCTGCAGCTGCTACTTAGAGTTGCAGCTTTACAATTTTCGTTTTGAAAAAGAACACGGTCTTCGTTTTCATCTTTGCAGAAACAAAAATACATCCTGTGCCGCAAGGCCACATTTGGTGCCGTCGCTGGTTTAATTATGACCGTTGAGAGGGTCTAGGAACCCAGTCAACTTATTTATAAGCTAATAAAATAAATAAATAAATAAACCATCACCGATTGACTCAAAGTTTAACTTGTAGGGGGCCTGGGTTATTGACGGGAAGTCTCGGGGGTCTAAAAATGACACGCTAAAGTAGGAGTGCCAACGTTCGTCAGGCCCGGCTGGCCATGTTGCCAATTATACGTTTCTTTGGCGCGTCCTCTTTGATTGCTTTTACGTCTGTTCGTTCCAATCACCAGCCGCGGCGCAGTTGCCGATGTTGGTCGTCAGTTCAATACTACGCGTGGACGGGCGTCGCCAACGCGACCGCCCCCAACTTTTCCGTTTCCTTCGCGAAAAGGCAAGCTGAAGAGAGAACCCGTCTCGTTTGCTTCTGTTCTGTGCGTGCCCAAGTGTCCTTCGCGCCGAACACGGTGACGGGTCTCCATCGAGTCTCGCATGGCATGTGGTGAGCGCAGCCACACACGCGGTCGAGTTCGGCCGGACGCATCATGCATGTTTTCTTTTTCTTCTTTTAGATTTAGATAGAGAAGCATCATGCATGCATGCCAGGAGCAGGATGTACCGCTCGTCTTCTTGTGTTGGTTTTAAATATGAACAATGTGAATCTACCGCTGGGAGCATCGAAAAATGCCAACGAAGACCGAGCTCCAATGAGCTTGTTTAAAAAAAATCGGAGCGTGAAGAATTCTAAATTTATTTGTGAACACACGTGCACTTGTATACTACGTATGTGTAAAATTTGGGGTATAGAAAAAAAATACACATTTTTTAACGGGCCTTTTGTTTTTGTTATTGGGCTGAAATTTTGTTTTTTTTTGTACAGCCTACAAATCACAACCATTTCGACGAAATTCAACACGTTCCTGCGAAATACATATATGTCTACATGGATTTTTTTAGATTGTTTTGAAAGTTTTAAATATGCTTTTTGATATTTTCAAAATACCGAGCTCATTGGACACATTTTTGAAATCCACACTCTGGGAGCGGGGGCTACTCGGTCGGTTGTTGAGATAGGTAGGACTGGGACACATTTTTGTACTAGTGATAAGTTTATTACACACAGATAAGTTGGGAGATTTTAGTAGAATCCAAGTTAGAAGAGAAGTTGGAGATTCCCTAAAAAATAGACAACAAGTTGGAGATTCATGACTGTACAATTTGCGGCAATAATAAATCTTTTTGCAGACTATCAGTGCTAGAAGAAAAAAGAGCATTCGGTAGTCAACAGAGCAGAGTCGTCCAAGGAATAAAACTTTGATGATTCCGTATGCAAAATATATGTAGTTTACGACCATAGACAAAAAAAATCCATATGCCAAGGTAGACTCAGAGATTGACACAAATGAAGCTACATATTCTCCATAATCAAATTAACAATTCGTACTATATATCTTCTACGAATGATACTAAATGGATCTTGACGTACGGCATCTTTAGTTTCCAACTTGTTCCTATTATGCTACTACGATCATGACTGCAAAACGAAGACCTAGACAAGTTAAAGTACAATACTAGTTGATGCAGCCATGAATGAATCTATCTCCAAAAAAGGAAAATGATTCAGTTTATCCGAAACAAACTAGTTACCTGCAGAATCGCCCGATTATGGAGCAACTTCAGGGGCAGGTGCGGCCCTCAGCGGTGGAACGGGTCCTACTCTCCGAAATATAAAAAAGATTCACACTGTTCATTTTGGAAGACGAGATAATGCACAAACAGTTAATATATAAGTACGGAGAGCGATAACTTACCTTCGCAAGATTCATAATCACTCAGGCCCGTGTTACAAGATAGTCTCCAGACCAAGGAAGTTTGCTCTGTCCAGGGGTGCTGACATGAGCTTGTCGAGGTCGCCGTTCTCCGATATGCGGCAAAGGCAGATGGGAGCGATCTCGAAGAGTGACCTGACGCCGTCGCAGCACTTGCCTTGCTTTGGAGGCGCCGGCGCGGTTCTGTTCGTGAGGTAATCCTTGCATGACATGAGTCCCATCAAAGATGGTAGACACTCTTTCGGCAGCAGCTTCGATGGTGGCGGCGGCGGCGGCGCACTTTGGCGTTGGTGGACAGAACATCGGTGATATGTAGGAAGTCATCGTAGGCGCTCGTCGTCGACGGTAACGTCTCTTTCCACTGAAAGCGCATCGCTAGAAATCCTGAAATAAATCTAGAAACAATGCTAGTACCAAGACTTGAACCCTGATGGGCTGAGGATACCACAGTCCCTTTAACCATCCAACTACAAGTTGGTTCGCTGAGTTAGCGTGGCAAGTTAGTTGTATAATCAAATTTAATGAATCTCATGCAACACCTAAAAAGTCACTTTGAAGGACGGGTGCATTGGAGCCCTATATTTTGAATAGTGCCAAAATGTTTTTTTAAGTTTCAAGAAATTCTCAAAACAAATCAAACAAGTTTATATGGATGTGCATTACACATGTGCAAATTTTGATACTGAATAAGTAACCATGTGAGTTACACAAAAAAGACAGAATCACGATTTTGGAAAAATGAACAGTGCATGCATTATTCACAATTTGAAAATCATCATTTTGTCATTTTTGTATAGCTCACATGTTTACTTATTTCATCACCAAACTTTACATATATATAATATACATCCATATGATCACGTAGAATTATTTTTGGATTTTTTTAAACTTTAAATATGATTTATAAAGTATTTAAAATAAGGTCCTTCAATACATCCGGGCTCCAAAAATCCACTCTCACACACAACACCCCCTTATTGAACCTAATTGATATTTGTAGTGCTATTTGCCGATTTCCCTTGTGATGTGCTCCCATGGATAGATTTTTTTTTCTTCCGTTGCAACGCACGGACGGGTTCCTAGTGTAAGTGTGTGACTGAAAAAAAATGTTATGGGAACACAAGGCACGGGGGTTCGAACCCACGATCCCTTTGTTGCAAGGGCTCCGCTCTAACCATAAGTCCGTCGCCCCGAAAGTGCAAACATACTTCGCTTTTTTCTTTTATATATACCATTCTTCAATTCGGTTTGTTCTTCTTTTCTTATCCTTTTTTGATTCTTCTTTTTTGTTGTCTTTAATGCGCTTTTTAAAATTCATGAAACTTTTTTAATTGATGAATTTTTTTTCAAAATTGAAGAAATTTATTAAAAAATCATGATTTTTTTCGAAATTGTTGAACTTTTTTCAAATTTTGATCAAATTTTTGATAGGTCAATGAAGTTTCTTCTAGAACCGATGAACTTTTAAAAAAAAATTGGTGATTTGTTTTCAAATTCAATGATTTTTTTTTCCAAGTCGACGAACTCTGTTTACAAATTGTATGAATTTTTTAAACTTGATTAACTTATTTACAAAATGATGAACTTTTTTTCAATTGAATGAACCTTTTCAAAATCCAAGAACATTTTTTAATTCACGATTTGCTTTTTGTGATTTTTTTCATGATTTTTCTTGAAAATATCAGCGTTCAAAGGATGAACCATTGACTAGAGAACCGTAGACCTGGAACGACGAACGAAGAAAAGGAGTGGGCGAGCACCGAGCTCGTGTAACTGGGACGGCCCAAACCAAGCTGTTGCGTGCACCAGTTCCTGGATCGGGTCCCTACAACGTCGATTAGGAGCTCCGGAAGCACAAGGGTCATGCTCCCGCCAATGCCTCCAACAGGTTTGTCACCTACCATCCATAAAAAAGGTTTGAGGGTCTGCAAACATTTGCGGTATAGGGTTGGATGGATGGTTCCCGTATCCATGTTCGGACACGATTCTCAAACAAATAGGTCGGGGTTGGAGATGCCCTTAAGTAACGGTTTACAGTTCTACAGTACAATTCTGCAGCAATGATAATTCCTTTTGCAGACCATCATTGTTAGATTGAAAAAAAAGAGCGTTGATAGTCAGAGCAAAGGAATAAAACAGTTCGATAACTAGGTGAACATTTGATGATCCCATGCATAGGGTGGACACTCACAAATAACCCTATAGTTTCTTTCCAATAAAATACCAAATAACCAAATATATAGTTGACGACCGTAACCAATAAATTTTCTCCAAGACGACTCAGAGATTGACACAAACGAAGCTACATATTCTGCCTAATCGAAATGAAAACTCGCACTATATATCTTCCAAGAATGGTACTGACGGATCTTGACGTACAGCATCTTTTAGCTTCCAACTTGTTTCTGTAATTCTACTACGACCATGCCTCTGCAAAACAAAGATAAAATCAAAAGTTAAAAGTACAATACAGAAATACAGACTAGTTCATGCAGCCATGAAAGAATCCATCTCCAAAACAGGGAAATGGTTCAATTTATGCGGAACACACACAAACTAGTTACCTGATTTGACCAGTTATGAAGCAGCTTCAGGGGCGGGTGCGGCCCTCAGCGGTGGCACGGGTCCTGCTCTCCGATCCATAAAAAAGATTCACAATGTTCGTAATTGAAGACGAGATAATGCACAAAACAGTTTATAGTAGGAGAGCAACAACTTACCTTGGCAAGATAGATAATCACTTGGAGCTATACTGGCGTCACATATAACCGACAGATGATGGAATTTTCCTCCATCTAGGCGTGCCGACATGAGCCTGTCGAGGTCGCCGTCGTCCGATATGCGGCATGTGCAAACGGCGGCGTTCTTGAAGAGTGACCTGAGGCCATCGCAGCACTTGCCTTGCTTTGGAGGCTCCGGCGCAGTTCTGTTGGTGAGGTAATCCTTGCATGGCATCAACCCCATCAACGATGGTAGACACTCTTTCGGCTCCGGCTTCGCTGGCGGTGGCGGCGGGCGGCGGCGCACTAGGCGTTGGCGGACAGAATACCGGCGGTATACAGAATAGCTGTGGCAGAAACGAAAAGCAGGGAATGCACCATGCCGATGTTTTTGCTACTGGATCGTTGCTGGTGGAGGGGGCAGGGGCCTCCCTGACGGCCGCCGAAGGCTGCGGCGTGGCGGCGATCAGAACTACGGCGAGGAGCAAGGTGAGATGGGATTTGGATGGCGCCATCGATCTCACGTTTTGCGTTGCGGCGCTGGTTTGCAGTGTAGGATTCTATGGCTGGTGATCCATTTATATAGGATGCGTGTGGAATGGGATGCGTTGAGATGCGGAGAGAAAGATGGGTTCTGTTTGGGTTGATTTCTTATCGAGCGGAATCAGGCGCGTATTTCGTCCTCCTCTCCTCCAAAACTTTCTTCATTTTCACGGAGTGATTTTGTTACTAGTTCGAGTTAGCCTTGCAAGTGTTTTTTTCAGCTGCGTTAGCCTTGCAAGTTAGCTGTACGCCGTGCACCAAATCCTACGAGTCGTCCAGCGGCTGATCCTCGCGCAGGATCAGCCGGGTCGCTAGCCACTCCATCGATCTATCTGGTAGCTTTGTCAACCGTATGATTCATCAGGCATGTCCGTTTTTTTCTTCACGTCGGTGCTGAACCACGAGGCACCACAAAGGACTTAGGAGTCTGTTTGAGTCTGCGTGGGCACAAACCACGACCCAATGTAGCGACTCATTTTGAATTTCTGTCTATGGGACCCAAATTCACTCTAAATTTGAATCAGGTTCGTGTTCACATTGTTGGATTATGGATGGGCTTAGGTCCATATAAGACACTAATCCCTGGTCAGGGCCGGCCCTCAGCCATGGCGAGGAGTGCGGCTGCCTAGGGCCCAGCCTAAGCAGTGGGCCCATACTTTCTGTACATATGTATAAGATACAGAAGAAGAAAAACCGGAACTCAGCCCATTACACACAAAGGAGCCGCACGAGATGAACTCCTAATTATTTCGTCCTCTGCTAGTCAGCGCCGCCGGTTCGTTTTCTTCCCGTACAATCTTCTTTCTTTCCCAATTAATAATTGAATCAATTCAAAGGAGGACGGGCCCCAACCCCAAACCATGCTAATGAATCAATTTTGTAGTTGTATCGATCATCCCCTTTAATCTCTTCATTACACCATGGATTTCTTCCGTTCTAAGTACCCCAAGGCGGCCACATCGCGGCGGGCGGCGACCTCCTTGGCAGCCGCGACGAGTTAACGACGCACCAGATTGGGCTGGCCGTTCAGGCGTTGCCACCAGCACCAATCCACAAGTAAGATTTTCATCGCATGGATTGCCCATCTTCTTTTATTGATTGCGATCTTTTTGACCATCCTTTTGCCTGAAATTGCCGCACAAGTATATGCTCACGATGATTGCACTTATCAAATTACAACATAATGATTAGATATTGCTTGTGTTCAACTTATGGGATTTCTCTGTTGTTCTTGTACAAAAGGTGATTGTGTTTTTGTTCAAACTACTATTTTTACGTAAACCATAAAAGGTCTGTTCGAAATTACTGCCTTGTCATGAAGAACTAGGCATGAACAGTTTGAATGGAAGTGTTGCTGCAGCAGGCAGCAGCGACGAGTGAGAGTAATGAGTGGTCATCGGGGGCCCATTGGATGCTATTCGCACTAGGGCCTCTGATATGCAAGGGCCGGCCCTGTCCCTGGTTAATCTTGAGGCCCATATATGAGATGGCAGGTGGTGAGAAATTTAGTCCCACCTTGCTAGTTGAGAAGAGTTGAGACCTCTTTATAAGGGATGCTCTATCGAGCTTGGTAAGAGGAGTAGTACACGCGCGCTCCTCCTCCTCCTCCGCCGCCCGCCTCGTCACGACGCGACGAATTGGATATCTGATGCTGATGAGATGAAAGGCACAAGTGGACATGTCTTCACACTTGGTGGTGGTGCTTTTCCTGGAAGTCTTGCAAGCAGATGATCTTAACCAGATCGACTATGGAAGCAGAACTAACAACATTAGACACATCATGCGTCGAAGCAAAATGGTTTCGAGAGCTTTTGATGGATTTGCCGGTGGTTGATAAACCAATGCCGGCTGTCATTATGAACCGTGACAATCAAACAGTGATTGCCAAGGCTAAGAGTTCAAAGGACAACATGAAATCCACAAAGCACATAAGAAGAAGATTGAAATCTGTCAGAAAATCAAGAAACTCCGGAGTAATAGCGTTGGATTATATCCAGACGGCTAAGAATCTGACAGACCCTTTTACGAAAGGGCTATCACGGATTGTGATAGAAAATGCATCGAGGGAGATGGGTATGAGACCCACGTAAGTTGCCATGAGGGTAACCCAACCTATGTGATCGGAGATCCCGTGAATTAGGACATGAAAAAACAATCCATCGGTCAATTGAGGAGAGTATCCTTAATTAACCCACTCCTTTGGAGATGCACAATACTCTCAATTCCGTAAGGCAGGCTGACTTTTGTCTTAATGTGTTCCAAATCTTGTGTAAGCAAGATGCTAACCTACAGAGCATACTTTGGAGGAACACACCTATGTGAGCCCGACGCCCGACTGTTGGTCACAGTCTATGAGATTAGGTAATCTCTAGTAAGCTAATGAGAAGGTGCGGAGTATGACTAATAGGCTCCACCCGTGAGGTTTAGCCTTCGGCAGCCACGTATCAGCTAACAATAGGCGAAACTTCTGCATGCCAAACTGACAATTCAAGACATAGTCCATTGTTCAGTTGTGAAGAAGTCTAATCCTGTTGCTCTAGGTGGAAGTTCAACTTAACAGTCTCCACTGAAAATTCTGATATATCAAACATTGTTTGGAACAGTTGACAAACTTATGTGCCTCGAGATCTGGTGGGGGATTGTTAGATTATGGATGGGCTTAGGCCCATATAAGACACTAATCCCTGCTTAATCTTGAGGTCCATGTATGAGATGGCAGGTGATGGGAAGTTTAGTCCCACCTTGCTAGTTGAGGAGAGTTGAGACCCCTTCATAAGGGCTGCTCTACCACTTGCCATTGGGAGCTTGAGAAGAGGAGTAGTACACGCGCGCTCCTCCTCCTCCGCCGCCCGCCTCGTCACGACGCGCGCGCGCCGCTGGTTGCGGGAATAAGCCGAGCCGAAGCTTATTTTTGCCGCTCATGAATGAATTAATTAACCAGGGATTAATTAACGAGTCGCTAACATGTGGGCCACAGTCACTTGTGTTGTCGGGATTCGTCGACTCCCTTGCCGGGGGTGCGACCCTTGCCGGGACCCACGTATTCGTCGACTCCCTTGCCGGGAACAATGACTCCCTTGCCGGGAGTGGGCCGACTCAGTCGTGGGCCTTGGCAAGGCACACGACTTTCTTCCTTACGAACTACTCCCTCCGGTCCTTTTTAGTTCGCATATAAGATTTGACTGAAGTCAAGCCTTATAAAGTTTGACCAACTTTATAGAAAAAAGTACCAACATTCATAATCTGAAATCAATATCAATAGATGTGTCATGACTTAAAGTTTCATATTGTATAACTTTAGCATGGCAGATGTTGATATTTTTTCATATAAATACGGTCAAAATTTGTGAAGTTTGACTTCAGAGAATTCTAATATGCAGAGTAAAAAGGACCGGAGGCAGTATATAAGAAGGCTTTGGCCAGTGAAGTAACCTAGTTTGGTTCACCCACTCCCCCTCGCGTGACCTAGCCGTCATCTAATGTTCCTCACTCTGTGCTGCCTCCGGCGATTCCATCCCGACGACCGCGTGCACGGCTGGTCGGGAGAGCAGGTGCCTCCGGAACCCTGTCATTCGAGATCCTGCCCGGGAGAACGACAATAAGGTTTTCGGGGAGCGTCTCGACGCGACTGCTCCCGATCCGTCCCCAACTCTGTTCGCCTCTGCTTCCCCTACTTCCTCTGCATTGACACCATGGCCGACGATGCCGACGCTAAGAAGAAGGCCATAGACGCCGAGGCTGCTGCTGCAGCCGCCGCGTTGGCCTGGCCAACCGGAGGGTATGATCTGTTCATCCCTCGTTTACTCGTACTTATGCTAGCCGTATATGTGCTGCTCATAGATGGTTCGATTCTATGTTCTGTACGTGCTAGTATGCTTAGGTATCGCTATGAGATGCATACCTTTTATGCCATGCTTATTGTTAACTCGTGGATAAGTCTAATCGGAAAAGTGCTAATATCTCCAACAATCCAAAAACTTTATTTTAGGCACTTTTCGATTCAAGGCTTTGCTGCTACTCTGAAACCGGAAAAGTTTACCGGGACGCATTTTAAGCGTTGGCAGACTAGGACCACCTTGTGGCTCACAACGATGAACGTGTTCTGGGTTGGTGGTGTGTCCCTCATAGAAACGATTGCTCTTGAACAGGAGAAGGCGTTTAGGGAGGCAACCACAATCTTTCTGGGAGCAGTTCTGAGTGTGATTGGAGACAAGTTGGTTGACGCCTATATTCATATGGGCGTTGCCAAAAACTTGTGGGATGCGCTCGAAGTCAAATTTGGCGCAACTGATGCTGGCAGTGAATTGTATGCCATGGAGCAGTTCCATGATTACAGGATGGTTGATAACCGTTCTGTATTGGACCAGGCTCATGAGATATACAGTGCATTGCTAAGGAGTTGGAGCTCCTGAAGTGTGAGTTACCGGACAAGTTTGTCGCGGGTTGCATTATTGCAAAACTCCCTCTTAGTTGGAGGAACTTTGCTACTTCTCTCAAGCACCTGAGACGTGAATTCTCTGTTGAGGATGTCATTGGTCATCTCAGTGTTGAGCAGAACTCGAGAGCAAAGGACTCACACGTGAAAGGGGCAGAGGGTTCTTCTAGCGCCAATGTGGTGCATAAGAACTTCCACAAGTTCAAGGAAAGAACTCTGTCTAGCAGAATACTACATTTAAGAAGAAGGGAAGAAGAAAGATAAAAAGAGAGATGGCTGCTTTACTTGTGGTTCAGATGAACAGTGGGCAAACAAGTGCCCAAACAAGTACAAGAAGCCAGCACATGACTCCAAGTCTGTGAATGTCACTCAGAGCAACAATGATGCGGCATATGGGTATGGTAATCTGTTTACCATACTTTCAGTTTGCCAGTCCACCGATTGGTGGATTGACACTGGGGCCAATATTCATGTGTGTGTTGATGTGTCTTTGTTTTCTTCCTACCAAGTCGCACAAGATTGTTCCGTCCTGATGGGGAATGGCTCGCATGTTTCTGTTCATGGTGTTGGCACGGTAGATTTGAAGTTTACTTCGGGAAAGATCATGCAACTAAAGAACGTGCAGCATGTCCCCGCCATAAAGAAGAATCTCGTTAGTGGCTCCTTCTATTTAAAGAAGAGTTTAAGTTAGTATTTGAGTCTAACAAAGTAATCGTATCTCGGTATGGACTATTTGTTGGAAAAGGATATGATTGTGGTGGTTTGTTCCGCCTTTCCATGGAGGATTTCTGTAATAAAGTCGTGAATCAAATTCATTCTAATGTGAACGAATCTGAGGTTTGGCATTCACGTCTTTGTCACATAAATTTCGGTTGTATGACGCGGCTAGCTAAGATGGATTTAACCCCGAGTATCGCTTTAGGCAAAGGCTCTAAGTGCCATGCGTGTGTGCAAGCTAAGCAACCTCGTAAGCCTCACAAGCCTGTGAAGGAGAGACACCTGACACCTCTAGAGCTCATACATTCAGATCTCTATGAGATGAATGGTGTGTTGACTAAAGGTGGAAAGAAATACTTCATGACTCTGATTGATGATTCCACTAGATTCTGCTATGTGTATTTGTTAAATACTAAGGATGAGGCTCTATACTACTTTAAAGTCTATAAGGCCGAAGTTGAGAACCAACTTGAGAAGAAAATAAAACGAGTCCGGTCTGATCATGGTGGAGAGTACTTTTCTAATGAGTTTGATTTATTCTGTGCGGAATATGGTATTATTCATGAGAGGACGCCTCCCTACTCACCTCAGTCAAACGGGGTTGCCGAACGGAAAAACCGTACTCTAATTGATTTGGTTAACGCCATGTTAGATACATCGGGTTTATCCAAGGCATGATGGGGGGAGGCTGTATTGACATCTTGTCATGTCCTGAATAAAGTTCCCACAAAGGATAATGAGACTACTCCCTATGAGCAATGGGAAAAGAAAAGAACTACACTCTTTTACTTGCGTACTTGGGGCTGTTTGGCGAAAGTCAACGTGCCGATAATCAAAAAGCGTAAGTTGGGACCAAAGACTGTGGACTGTGTTTTTCTTGGCTATGCCAAGCATAGCGTTGGCTATAGATTTCTAGTGGTGAAATCTGAGGTACCTGACCAGAAGGTCGGTGCAATTATAGAGTCTAGGGATGCTACATTCTTTGAGGATATTTTCTCCATGAGAGATATGCAAAGCAATTCTAGACTGGAATCTGATGAGACTCCTGAACCTGCTATTCCGATGGAATATTATGAACATAAAAGTGATAAGAGTTCCACGGAGGATGACGAGGAAGCTCCTGTTAGGAGCAAGAGACATAGGACTGCAAAGTCCTTTGGTGATAATTTCCTCGTGTACCTCGTGGATGATGATACTCCCAGCTCCATTTCAGAAGCTTATGCATCTCCGGATGCTGACTACTGGAAGGATGCGGTCCGTAGTGAGATGGATTCCATCTTGGCTAATGGGACATGGGAGATCACTGATCGTCCTTATGGTTGTAGATCATTAGGATGTAGGTGGGTGTTCAAAAAGAAGCTTAGGCCCGATGGTACTGTTGAGAAGTACAAGGCTAGGCTTGTGGCCAAGGGTTATACCCAGAAAGAAGAAGAGGATTTCTTTGAAACTTATTCACCTGTGGCTAGACTGACAACCATTCGAGTGTTACTCTCTTTGGCTGCCTCGCATGGTCTTCTCGTTCATCAGATGGACGTTAAGACTTCTTTCCTTAACAGAGAGCTAGACGAGGAAATTTACATGCAATAGTCGGATGGCTTTGTAGTAAATGGTCAGAAAAGAAAGGTGTGTAAGCTAGTAAAATCTTTGTATGGCCTGAAACAAGCGCCTAAGCAATGGCATGAGAAGTTCAACACTACTCTGACATCTACTGGCTTTGTTGTGAACGAAGCTGACAAATGTGTATACTATCGATGTGGTGGGGGCGAAGGAGTTATACTGTGTCTGTATGTCGATGACATACTGATATTTGGGACCCACCTCAAGGTCATTGAGGAGGTCAAGTCTTTTTTATCTCACAACTTTGAGATGAAGGACCTAGGTGTGGCTGATGTTATCCTGAACATCAAGCTACTGAGAAATTCTGAGGGTGGAATTACACTTCTGCAATCTCACTATGTTGAGAAGATTTCGAGCTGTTTTGGATACTCGGACTGCAAACCTTCTGCAACACCATATGATCCTAGCGTACGGATTCGAAAGTTCGAAGGCACGACTGTAGATCAGTTGAGATATTCTCAAGTGGTTGGTTCACTGATGTACCTAGCATGTGCTACTCGTCCTGACATCTCATTTGATGTGTGCAAACTGAGTCGGTTTGTTTCCAATCCGGGAGATGTGCATTGGCATGCTGTTGAGCGAGTGATGCATTATTTGCAAGGTACTACGAACTATGGAATTCACTATTGTGGGTACCCGACGGTACTTGAGGGGTATAGTGATTCGAATTGGATATCTGATGCTGATGAGATGAAAGCCACAAGTGGACATGTCTTCACACTTAGTGATGGTGCTGTTTCCTGGAAGTCTTGCAAGCAGACGATCTTAACCAGATCGACTATGGAAGCAGAACTCACAGCATTAGACACATCATGCGTCGAAGCAAAATGACTTCGAGAGCTTTTGATGGATTTGCCGGTGGTTGATAAACCAATGCCGTCTGTCCTTATGAACTATGACAATCAAAAAGTGATTGCCAAGGCTAAGAGTTCAGAGGACAACATGAAATCCACAAAGCACATAAGAAGAAGATTGAAATCTGTCAGAAAATCAAGAAACTCCGGAGTAATAACGTTGGATTATATCCAGACAGCTAAGAATCTGGCAGACCCTTTTACGAAAGGGCTATCACAGATTATGATAGAAAATGCATCGAGGGAGATGGGTATGAGACCCACGTAAGTTGCCATGGGGGTAACCCAACCTATGTGATCGGAGATCCCGTGAATTAGGACATGGGAAAACAATCCAGCGGTCAACTGAGGAGAGTATCCTTAATTGACCCACTCCGTTGGAGATGCACAATACTTTGAATTCTGTAAGGCAGGCTGACTTTTGTCTTAATGTGTTCCAAAGCTTGTGTAAGCAAGATGCTAACCTACAGAGCATTCTTTGGAGGAACACACCTATGTGAGCCCGACTGCTGGTCACAGTCTATGAGATTGGGTAATCTCTAGTAAGCTCATGAGAAGGTACGGAGTATGACTAATAGGCTCCACCAGTGGGGTTTAGCCTTCGGCAGCCACGTATCAACTGACAATAGGCAAAACTTCTGCACGCCAAACTAACAATTCAAGGCATAGTCCATTGTTCAGTTGTGAAGAAATCTAATCCTGTTACTCTAGGTGGAAGTTCATCTTAACAGTCTCCACTAAAAATTCTGATATATCAAACATTGTTTGGAACAGTTGACAAACTTATGTGCCTCGAGATCTGGTGGGGGGTTGTTGGATTATGGATGGGCTTAGGCCCATATAAGACACTAATCTCTGGTTAATCTTGAGGCCCATGTATGAGATGGCAGGTGGTGGAAAGTTTAGTCCCACCTTGCTAGTTGAGGAGAGTTGAGACCCCTTTATAAGGGCTGCTCTACCACTTGCCATTGTGAGCTTGGGAAGAGGAGTAGTACACGCGCGCTCCTCCTCCTCCGCCGTCCGCCTCGCCTCGTCACAACGCACGCGCGCCGCGGGTTGCGGGTTGCGGGAATGAGCCGAGCCGAAGCTTATTTTTGCCGCTCAGGAATGAATTAATTAAGGGATTAATTAACGAGTCGCTAACATGTGGGCCACTGTCCAAGACGTTGGACTGTGGGCTGACTTGCGTTGCCGGGATTCGTCGACTCCCTTGTCGGGACCCGCATATTCGTCGACTCCCTTGCCGGGAGTGCGATCCTTGCCGGGAACAACGACTCCCTTGCCGGAGTGGGCCGACTCGGTCGTGGGCCTCGGCAAGGCCCACGACTTTCTTTCTTACATACTATATAAGAAGGCTCTGGCCAGTGAAGTAACCTAGTTCAGTTCACTCACTACCTCTCGCGTGACCTAGCCGTCATCTACTGTTCCTCACTCTGTGCTGCCTCCGGCGATTCCATCCCGACGACTGCATGCACAGTTGGTCGGGAGAGCAGGTGCCTCCGGAACCCTGTCGTTTGAGATCCTACCCGGGAGAACGACAATAAGGTTTTTGGGGAGTGTCTCGACGCGACTGCTCCCGATCCGTCCCCAACTCTGTTCGCCTCTATTTCCACTACTTCCTCTGCATCGACACCATGGACAATGACGACGCCACTAAGAAGAAGGCCACGGACGACGCCGAGGCTGCTGCTGCAGCCGCCGCGTTGGCCTGGCCAACCGAAGGGTATGATCTATTCACCCCTCGTTTACTCGTACTTATGCTAGTCGTATGTGCTGCTCATAGAATGTTCGATTATATGTTCTGTACGTGCTAGTATGCTTAGGTATCGCTATGAGATGCATACCTTTTATGCCATGCTTACTGTTAACTCCTGGATAAGTCTAATCGAAAAAGTGCTAATATCTCCAACACACACAAACAATAGACGGACGCAATGTGTCCGCCCCAGGTCCATGTGCCAGCCACCCAACTACCCCTGCTTGGTCCTTTTTAAATATCACATGTCGGGGGAGGGGGGGGGGGTGGAATTTGCGCCCACTCTTCTCCCTTCATTTGGCCTCTACAACCTGACAGTCAAACCCTAGGCCACCGTCTGCCTACCACTGGCACAAATGCCGTGGAAGTCCCCAGGCCGACTCTTCCTCGAGGCAGCATCACGGTGGGTATTGTACATGACCAGGGGTACTGGGAGGCGGCCATCCCAGTACCGTGGGCCCGACATTCACCTGCCGAATGACTAGAACCCTAAAAGGGGTTCCAGTGCCGGCCGGAGCTGGCCGCCGATCACACGTGAGAGGTAGAGATCAGGTCCCCGACGACCTCCGCATGGTGTGCTCTTACATTGGGGCATTAAGCAATGGTTTAAGGTTGTACAATTTGCAGCAATAATAATTCTTGAGCAGTCTTAACATGCTCCCTCTTACCCCCTCTATTCACATGAGAGGCAGAGAATATAATACATTTGAGATTTTGATCTCATTAATTAGTGTTTTGAATAATTCATACCTTCTTACCTTACATATAAAAAGAAAGGGGGGGGGGCGTTAAGATGAACCATGTTAAAATTTGGCATAATTATTTTTGGAGACGATCATTGCTAGATTGAAAAAAGTAGTGCGCGTTGGTTAGGCAAAGTCATACGTCATTACGTCCAAGGGATAAAACATTTCGGCAACTCGGTGCACATTTGATGATTCCATAGGGTGGACACTCACAAATAACCAATAAATAAAATTTCTCCAAGACGACTCAGAGGTGGACACAAATAAAGCTACATATTCTCTTTAATCGAACTGAAAACTCGCACTATATCTCATCTTCTAATAATGGTACCGACGGATCTTGACCTTGCCTCTGCAATTCTACTACGACCATGCCTCTGCAAAACAAAAATAAAATCAAAAGTTAAAGTACAATACAGAAATAGCACGTACTAATTCATGCACCCATGAAAGATTCTATCTCCATATAAAATGAAAACAGTTTAATTTATGCGGAACAAACGAGTAGTTACCTGGTTTGCCCAGTTAAGAAGCAGCTTCAGGGGCGGGTGCGGCCCTCAGCGGTGGCACGTGGCCTGCTCTCCGATCCACAAAAAGATACAAATTGTTCATAATGCAAGACGAGATAATGCAGAAAACAGTTTATAGTACGGAGAGCAAGAACTTACCCTCGCAAGATCCATAATCACTCAGAGCCGTGCCACAGATAACCGCCACACGAAGGATGTTTTCTCCATGCACGGGTGCCGACATGAGCTTGTCGAGGTCGCCGTCGTCCGATATGCGGCATATGCAGATAGGAGCGTTTACGAAGAGTGACCTCAGGCCGTCACAGCACTTGCCTTGGTTTGGAGGCTCCGGCGCGGTTTTGTTGGTGAAGTAATCCTTGCATGGCATCAGCCCCATCAGCGATGGTAGACACTCTTTCGGCTCCGGCTTCGCTGGCGGCGGCGGCGGCGGCAGCGCACTTGGCGTAGGTGGACAGAATATCGGCGGTATACAGAATAACTGTGGTAGAAACGAAAAGCAGGGAATGCACCATGCCGATGGTTTTGCTACTAAATCGTTGCTGGTGGAGGGGGCAGGGGCCTCCCTGACGGCCGCCGAAGGCTGCGGCGTGGCGGCGATCAGAACTACGGCGAGGAGCAAGGCGAGATGGGATTTGGATGGTGCCATCGGTCTCAGGTTGTGCGTTGCAGCGCTGGTTTGCAGCAAGTATGATGATTCCTATGGCTATGGCTGGTGATCCATTTATACAGGATGCATGTGGAATGTGATGCGTTGAGATGCGGAGAGAAAGATGGGTTCTGTTTGGATTGATTGATTTCTTATCTAGCGGAACGATCAGGCGCGTATTTCGTATGTACGTTGTCGGCTTCTCTCCTCCAGAACTCTCCTGTTTCATGCAATTAAACTGATAATGACCACGTTTGGTTTTTACGAATTGATAATGGCCAAGTTTATTTTTTGGAGAAAAGATAATGACCAAGTTTGTTACTACGAGTTAGCGTTTCAAGTTTTTTCTTCCAAGAACTGTTAGCCTTTCAAGTTACTAACTGATCCATGTTGTTTTCATTCATATAGCGACAAATACTGATTCTCTCCCTCTCTTTTTCCTCCCCGGTGATCGTCGTGTCTCCTTAATCCCTCTCCATGCTATAAGACAAAGATATACATTTTTCTCCACATTCCTCCCTCCACCTCCATTCTCGTCATCCTCTCTCGCTCGCATTGTCGTCGTTTCAAAAATCTATCATCTCGCCTTACAATCACTTGGGCACCTTCTAAAAGGAAAATTTGTGAAATGTTCCAACATATTGCGGGAGATTATGGTGTAAAAATCAAATTTATAAAGGGAATGTTTCTCAACTACCATGAGATGATGACATATTAAATATTTTATTCACAAATACTGAAAGAAACGCAAAGAAACAAAATACGATGTATACCTAAGAAATCAAACTAAAACATACTTGATTAACTCAAATACCCTATTTCATTAAACTACCCACATTACATTGGACACCTGAAATTCAAGTCTACAGAAATGATAGTCAAATATTCCATCCAATCCAAAACAAGTGTCTTGGTTTTAGTTCAAATTTGAACTAAAAGCACAACACTTATTTTGGATTAGAGGGACTAGTAATTAGTCAAAAATATTACAAATGAGTTTCAGAAAAGCTATAATTTAGGTTGTGAATATTTCTGGTCGCCTGCTTGTGCCCTCACTGGAAGAATCAATGTTGGTTGTTGATTGGTAGGTTCCAATGTTGACGACATATGTCGACTGGCTAGACTCACGTGTTGAGGAAGGTGGTGCCTGTCTTGTCGAAGATGAGAGAGGGTGCATGTGTCATAACCTTTTGGTTTGGATAATTTATCATTTTTCTTATAAAATTCCCTCTCATTATTGAACTACAATTAGTTACATCATCTATCTAGTAAGAGACGAATGAGTTCAACAGGAAGTTAGTACAATATGGGCCCTTGGACATTAATTTGCGCTAGCTCATGGGCAACCTCATTTGATTCTCTAAAGTAATGCACACAATTAGTACTAGGAAAGTCACAAGCTAGATGGTAGCAATCAGCCACAACCGCAGTTGCAGGTTCCATTGATCTCCCTCTTTCTTTTTTTTTGCGGGACCATTGATCTCCCTCCATCATTCATTGAGTTTACTAGTTCCAAATTATCCGAATTTACCAAAAGCTTGTTACAACCTGACACCCCAAGCAAGTATTAAGCTGTGTTGAAGAGCAATTGCTTCAGCAGATAAAACGTCATAGCACATCTCAATCTTCCACTTGCTTGCATAGACAAATTTTGCCCCATCATCTCGTAGGACAGCACCTGCCGCCCCACCTCACGAGATCCTGATCGAAAGATGCAGTCACGTTTAATTTTACATGCCCCCACTAGTAGAAAACAGAGCTTTCGTTCGAGCCAGATAAGTCCATTAGTCCCGATTCAGTCACGAACCGAGACTAATGTGAGCATTGGTCCCGGTTCATGCGGCTAAAGACATTAGTCCCGGTTCAAATGAGCCCTTTAGTCCTGGTTTGAGACACGAACCGGGCCTAAAGGGTGCAATGCCCTTTAGTCCTGGTTCGTGTCTCAAACCGGGACTAAAGGTCCCATTTTCAAACTCTACCCCCCTCCCCCCCCCCTCGTTCACCTTTTCTGTTTTGTAAAAAGCAAAAGAAAATGATGAAAATTTCAAAAAATAAAATCCTTCGAGATGTAGTTATATTACTACATCTACTAGTTAGAAAAATTTAAAAACTTAAATTTGGACATGTTTTGCAAAAAAGTGTCATGAAAAAGTAAAACGGCTATAATTTTTGCATACGATGTCGAAAAAAACATATAATATATCAAAATGTTCAGCACGAAAATTCGCATCCGATTTTGACGGCCCACGGCTTGTTTGCAAATTTTTAGAATCCTCAAATTCTAAAAGGAAAAAAAAGTTATGCTTAAATTTCAGTTTTTTTTAAGTTTGGTTAAATCAGGTCAAACTTTGGTCAAACTACTTATTCAAGAAGTATTAGTGTTACTAAATAATTATTCAAGAATATTAGTGTTACTAAATAATCATTACAGTTTTTTTGAATTTTGGTCAAATCTAGTCAAACTATGGTCAAACTACTTATTCAAAAAATATTAGTGTTACTATACATAATTATTCAAGAGTATTAGTGTTACTAAATAATTATTTCACTTTTTTGAATTTTGGTAAAATGTGGTCAAACTATGGTCAAACTACTTATTTAAGAAATATTAGTGTTACTAAATAATTATTGTTTTTTAGAATAATAGTTTCAAACTCAAACAGTGAAACGTGTGACTTCATGCTCAAGCTAAACTCCTGAGGGTTTATAGGATTGACATCTTACTATTGTCAGGAAAACAACAAGTGCGAACTTGGAAACGAGGGGAATAGAACCCGAAAGTTAAGGGTGCTTAGACTGGAGTAGTGATAGGATGGGTGACCGGCCGGGAAGTTAGATGATTTGGAATGATGAGGGGTGATTAGAGATTAAATTGGAAAATAATTCATTTTTTTAAAAAAAATCAAAACAGTTTTTCTAAAAAAATTATTTTTTCGTAAAAATACCTTTACCAACCGGGACTAAAGATGTAGCTCCAGACAGCGGCCACGTGGACGGCCTTTAGTCCCGGTTCGTGTAAGAACCAGGACTAAAGGGGGGGGGGGGCTTTAGTAACGACCCTTTAGTCCCGGTCCAGAACCGGGACTAAAGGTGTAGCTCTAGACAGCGGCCACGTGGACGGCCTTTAGTCCCGGTACGTGTAAGAACCAGGACTAAAGGGGGAGGCTTTAGTAACGACCCTTTAGTCCCGGTCCAGAACCGGGACTAAAGGCCCTCTAGAACCGGGAAAAATGACCCTTTTTCTACTAGTGCCCTTTGGTGTAGGAGTCACCCCTTCAACTTTGTCCTTCCTTCGGTGCTTCAGCAGCAACAAAGTTCGTTGTTAATGTTCTGATCGAGGTGTTAATTGGTGCTGCCGTCTTGAGTCTGCTCTCCTTTCCCTACTTTCCTTCTTCCCCACTACAACTACCAACATGCAATAGCTGTCATTTCATGTATATGGTTCTGACCCAACAGCTTAAACTCTTCCTCCCACATTAATAGGAGAAATTCCAACACATATTCACCTGCTCAGTTGGCATTGCAATACTTGCTAATAGTTTATTCATTTTAGACACCCCCGTCCCTCCCCCGTGCGGCGGCGCCGCCCCGCACCGAGGAGCCCCCGCCCTCCTCCTACAGCCTCGCCCCATCTCCGCTCCCCTCCGCCGCCGTCGCCCGAGGCGTCACAGGGCAAAGCCCTTGTGTTGTTGTGGCGGCGGCGGTTTTCTCCTCGGATCTCGATCTGGTTGGGAGGCGGCGCTCCTTTCCGGCCAGATCGGCAGCGGTGGCGCAGATCGGCGGCGACATGGAAGTGGTGCGGCGGCGGCAGGGGAGGACGGCACCAGCAACGACGGATTTGGCCTTGACTCAGTCGTGCTAATTCTTTGTGCTACCGATCTCAATGACCGTCTGCGGCGCACTGCTCCTGGACTTGATCTGCAACACGAGGATGTCTAGGGCGCCGGCCCTAGGCTTGTTGGTGGTGGTCTTCTTCTTCGTTGGAGTTGGTCGGCCGGCTGGCTGTGTTCGCATGGTCATGGCGGCGGCGGTCGCAGTGACCGGTGGCTTGGCCGGTCGGCGACGGCGGAACTTGGCCGGTGGCAGCGACAATGTTCTGTCTGGATCCCGGGGCGGCGGCCCTGGAGGGTGGCGGCTGGTGAAGCTAGGGCTTTGATACGTCTCCAACGTATATATAATTTTTGATTATTCCATGCTATTATATTATCTGTTTTGGATGTTCAATGGGCTTTATTATGCACTTTTATATTATTTTTGGGACTAACCTATTAACCGAAGGCCCAGTGCAAATTGCTGTTTTTGCCTATTTCAGTGTTCCGCAGAAAAGGAATATCAAATGGAATCAAAACGGAACGAAACCTTCGCGAGGATCTTTATTGGAACAAACGCAATTCAGGATACTTGGAGTGGAGGTCAAGGAAGCAACAAGGCGGCCACGAGGTAGGGCGACGCGTCCAGGGGGGTAGGCGCGCCCCCACCCTCGTGGGCCCCACGGAGCTCCACCGACCTACTTCCGCCTATATATACTCTTATACCCTGAAAACATCCAGGGGAGCCACGAAACCACTTTTCCACCGCCGCAACCTTCTGTACCCGTGAGATCCCATCTGGGGACCTTTTTCGGCGATCTGCCGGAGGGGGATTCGATCACGAAGGGCTTCTACATCAACACCATAGCCTCTCCGATGATGTGTGAGTAGTTTACCACAGACCTTCGGGTCCATAGTTATTAGCTAGATGTCTTCTTCTCTCTCTTTGGTTCTCAATACAAAGTTCTCCTCGATGTTCTTGGAGATCAATTCGATGTAATACTTTTTGTGGTGTGTTTGCCGAGATCCGATGAATTGTGGGTTTATGATCAAGTTTATCTATGAACAATATTTGATTCTTCTGTGAATCCTTATATGCATGATTTGATATCTTTGTAAGTCTCTTAGAATTATCAGTTTGGTTTGGCCTACTAGATTGATCTTTCTTGCAATGGGAGAAGTGCTTAGCTTTGGGTTCAATCTTGCGGTGCTCGATTCCAGTGACAGAAAGGGAACCGACATGTATTGTATTGTTGCCATCAAGGATAAAAAGATGGGGTTTATATCATATTGCTTGAGTTTATCCCTCTACATCATGTCATCTTGCCTAATGCGTTACTTTGTTCTTATGAACTTAATACTTTAGATGCATGCTGGATAGCGGTCGATGTGTGGAGTAATAGTTGTAGATGCAGAATCATTTCGGTCTACTTGGCACGGACGTGATGTCTATGTTTATGATCATGCCTAGATATTCTCATAACTATGCGCTTTTTTATCAATTGCTAGGCAGTAATTTGTTCACCCACCGTAGTATATGCTATCTTGAGAGAAGCCACTAGTGAAACCTATGGCTCCCGGGTCTACTTTACATCATATAAGTTTCCGATCTACAATTCTAGTTTACTATTTATTTTGCAATCTTTATTTCCAATCTATACAACAAAAATACCAAAAATATTTATCTTATTATCTTTATCATATCTCACTTTCACAAGTGGTCGTGAAGGGATTGACAAACCCTTTATCACGTTGGTTGCAAGGTTCTTATTTGTTTGTGCAGGTACTAGGCGACTTGCGTGTAGTCTCCTACTGGATTGATACCTTGGTTCTCAAAAAAATGAGGGAAATACTTACGCTACTGATGACCCACAAGTATAGGGGATCTATGGTAGTCCTTCCGATAAGTAAGATTGTCGAACCCAACAAGGAGCAAAAGGAAATGATAAGCAGTTTTCAGTAAGGTATTCTCTGCAAGCACTGAAATTATCGGTAACAGATAGTTTTGTGATAAAGTAATTTGTAACGGTAACAAGTAATAAAAGTAAATAAGTTGCAGCAAGATGGACCAATCCTTTTTGTAGCAAAGGACAAGCCTATACAAACTCTTATATAAAGGAAAATGCTCCCGAGGACACATGTGAATTATCGTCAAGCTAGTTTTCATCACGCTCATATGATTCGCGTTCGGTACTTTGATAATTTGATATGTGGGTGGACCGGTGCTTGGGTACCGCCCTTCCTTGGACAAGCATCCCACTTATGATTAACCCCTCTTGCAAGCATCTGCAACTACAAAAGAAGTATTAAGGTAAACCTAACCATAGCATGAAACATATGGATCCAAATCAGCCCCTTACGAAACAACTCATAAACTAAGGTTTAAGCTTCTGTCACTCTAGCAACTCATCGTCTACTTATTACTTCCCAATGCCTTCCTCTAGGCCCAAACAATGGTGAAGTGCCATGTAGTCGACGTTCACATGACACCACTAGAGGTGAGACAACATACATTCCATCAAAATATCGAACGAATACCAAATTCACATGACTACTTATATCAAGACTTCTCCCATGTCCTCAGGAACAAACATAACTACTCACAAAGCATATTAATGTTCATAATCAAAGGGGTATTAATATGCATAAAGGATCTGAACATATGATCTTCCATCGAATAAACCAACTAGCATCAACTACAAGGAGTAATCAACACTACTAGTAACCCACAGGTACCAATCTGAGGTTTGAGACAAAGATTGGATACAAGAGATGGACTAGGGTTTGGGATGAGATGGTGTTGGTGAAGATGTTGATTGATATTGACCCCCTCCCGATGAGAGGATCGATGGTGATGATTTCCCCCTCCTGGAGGGAAGTTTCCCTGGCAAAACAGCTCCGCCGGAGCCCTAGATTGGTTCCGCCAAGGTTCCGCTTCGTGGGAGCGGAGTTTTGTCCCATGAGCTTGCTTATGATTTTTTTGGATGAAAGACCTCATATAGCATGGGCACCAGAGGGCTGCCAGGGGGCCCACGTGGCAGGGGGCGCGCCCCCCACCCTCGTGGATGGTGGGTGGCCCCCCTCTGGTGCTTCCTTCACCCAATATTTTTTATATATTCTGAAAATGCCTCCCGTGGAGTTTCAGGACTTTTGGAGCTATGCAGAATAGGTCTCTAATATTTGCTCCTTTTCCAGCCCAGAATTTCAGCTGCCGGCATTCTCCCTCTTCATGTAAACCTTGTAAAATAAGAGAGAATAGGCATAAGTATTGTGACATAATGTGTAATAACAGCCCATAATGCAATAAATATTGATATAAAAGCATGATGCAAAATGGACGTATCAACTCCCCCAAGCTTAGGCCTCGCTTGTCCTTAAGCGGAAGCCGAAATAGAAATATATGTCCACATGTGTAGAGATAGAGGTGTCGATAAAATAAAATACGGACATGAGGGCATCATGATCATTCTTAGAACAACAACAAATATATATATATATATATATATATATATATATATAATATTGTCATATGGTTTTTTATGCTAAAGTAACAATTCATTCACAATTTCAAGTATGAATCAGAAACTTCATTGAAAACTAACAAACTATAATCTCAGTCATTGAAGCAATTGCAATTTATCATAACATCAGAAAAGAGTCAATATAAGAGCTTTTCAGCAAGTCCACATACTCAACTATCATTTAGTCTTTCACAATTGCTAACACTCACGAAATATTTATGGGTATGAAGTTTTAGTCAGACACAGAGAAAGATAGGGGCTTATAGTTTTGCCTCCCAACCTTTTACCTCAAGGGTAATGTCAACAATAATAGGTCATGAAAACTCATATCCAATTAGCTATATATATGAGGATCTTTCGAACACATTGTGCTTGCCAAGAGATAAAATGTAAAAAGGAAAGGTGAAGATCACCGTGACTCTTGCATGAAGTATAAGACAAGAATAAAAGATAGGCCCTTTGCAGAGGGAAGCAGAGGTTGTCATATGCTTTTATGGTTGGATGCACAAAATCTTAATGCGAAAGAACGTCACTTTATATTGCCACTTGTGATATGGACCTTTATTATGCAGTCCGTCGCTTTTATTTCTTCCACATCACAAGATCGTATAAATCTTATTTTCTCCACACTAATAAATCATGCATATTTAGAGAGAAATTTTTATTGCTTGCAATAATGACAACTTACTTGAAGGATCTTACTCAATCCATAGGTAGATATGGTGGACTCTCATGGCAAAACTGGGTTTAAGGATATTTGGAAGCACAAGTAGTATCTCTACTTGGTGCAAATAATTTGGCTAGCATGAGAGGGAAAGGCAAGCTCAACATGTTGGATGATCCAAGATAATATAATTTATTTCAGATGTAAGAAAACATAACCCATTACGTTGTCTTCCTTGTCCAACGTCAACTTTTTAGCATGTCATATTTTAATGAGTGCTCACAATCATAGAAGATGTCCAAGATAGTATATTTATATGTGAAAACCTCTCTTTCTTTATTACTTCCTATTAATTGCAACGATAAGCAAAACTATGCTTGTCAACTCTCAACAATTTTTATTCATCATACTATTTATATGTGAAGTCATTACTCTCCATAAGATCCATATGATCTCTTTATTTCGTTTTATTCTTTCTCTTTTATTTTTATTCCCTCAAGATCATAGCAAGATAATCAAGCCCTTGACTCAACACTAATCTTTATTATATATAGCTCATGGACTCGATTACATAGAAGGATCATAAAGCAAAACTCAAAACTAGATCATACTAAAGCTTTATTCTACTAGATCAAGATATTACCAACAGGATCGAACTAAGAAAAATGGTAAAGATAAAAGTGTGATGGTGATACGATACCGGGGCACTCCCCCAAGCTTGGCAGTTGCCAAGGGGAGTGCCCATACCCGTGTGTTTATGTCTCCTTCCTCGGAGGTGGTGATGATGGAGTTGTTGATGATGTAGGCTTGTCGTCCATCTTCCAAGGCATAGGCTCACCATCATAGAAGGATGATCGAGTCTCCGGGATCCTCGAATCTGCAGCCAAACTCATCCTCTTGAATCTATATTCATACTCACAGTTTTGGTTTTGCAGGTCATAGATCTGGGCTTGGAAATGCTCGATTTTCTCGTGAAGCTTGAATATGGTCTCTCCGATGTTTTTGGCATCTAGCTTGGCGGTGTTGGTGAACTCCGTGATCATTATGTGGTTGGTGTCGAGTCCACGTTCCACCGTCTCCCTTGTTTCTCCATTGCTTCGAGTCTTGCCTCCACGCTTTCGATCCTCCTTGGTCCCTCAACATCGCGGATGTGTAGCAACCCGTCACACATCTCAATGGTTTGAGGGTGTCGCAACACCTCCGCGAGGTAGGGGTTGATGACCTTCTCGAAGAACTTGTCCTCGGGGGCACTTGAAGACGCCATGGCGATCAAGATCTGTCAGGAAAACAGCTCGAAACAAAGACAGAAGATATTTGCATGATATGGTGGTCAAAACCTTCGAGAGATTATATAATGAATTTTTACCGACCAAAAGAAGTATCGTGCAAGAAAACAGAGTCCGGAGAGCACACGAGGTGCCCACGAGGCAGGGGGCGCGCCCAGGGGGTAGGGCGCGCCCTCCACCCTCGTGGACGCCTCGTGTCCTTCCCGTACTAATTCTTATTTTTCCTATTTTCTTAAATATTCCAAAACAGATAAAAATTGTTGTTAGAACTGTTTTGGAGTCGGTTTACTTACCATACCTCATACCTATTCCTTTTCGGAGTCTGAAATGCTCTAGAAAGTGTCCTTTATGTATTCCTCCGAGGTTACGGTTTCAATAACATTAGTTTCAACATTTATAGGATTACCTGAGATATAATGTTTGATTCTTTGACCGTTCACCACCCGTGGATTTGTGCCTTCAAAGTTGTTGATTTTTATGGCACCGGAACGATAGAACTTGATGTCTACTACACAACCTTCTTCTTGTAGACATTGTTGGGTCTCCAAGTGCAGAGGTTTGTAGGACAATAGCAAATTTACCTCAAGTGGATGACCTAAGGTTTATCAATCCGTAGGAGGCGTAGGATGAAGATGGTCTCTCTCAAGCAACCCTGCAACCAAATAACAAAGAGTCTCTTGTGTCCCCAACACACCCAATACAATGGTAAATTGTATAGGTGCACTAGTTCGGCGAAGAGATGGTGATACAAGTGGTATATGGATAGTAGATAAAGGTATTTGTAATCTGAAATAATAAAAACAGCAAGGTAACGAATGATAAAAGTGAGCATAAATGGTATTGCAATGTGTGGAAATAAGGCCTAGGGTTCATACTTTCACTAGTGCAAGTCCTCTCAACAATAATAACATAATTGGTGTAAATGCATCTAGTGCCACCCCTAGTTGGTTTTGGAGTATTGACGACAAACCTAGTTGAGAGACTAATGTGTTTGTGAGAATTGCAGGATAACACAGGTAGAAGTCCCTCATTGATTCGGTTTTACTACCAGAGATGACCCCTAAAAATGTATGAAGACATTGAAGCCAAAGGTGGCATATGAAGATATTCACATTGAAGTCTATGACAAAAGAAGACACGTTATGAAGCCTATGGAGCTTGAAGACTTAGATCTTTCGTAGTTCTTTTTCTTTTGTGTTGAGTCATAGGAACCACCGTACTGTTAAGTGGGGTCTAGGAGAACCAGTCAGAATGACTGAAGTGATGCCCAAACTAAAAACCTATGTCTTCGAGTGAAGACAATGAGAGCGAATCTTGTCTAGAGCCGGACAAGTCAGCTTTGCTTGTAGCCCAAGTAAAGTTGCCATGAGAGTTTGAAATCTGACCGTTGAGACACGTGTCAGTTCCTTAGTGACCCAGGGTCATTTCGGACAAATCAGGTCGGGTTGCAAAGTGGCTATAAATAGCCCACCCCCTACAACCATAAACGGTTGGCTGCTCAGATTTCAGTGCACGGCTTTTGTCGTTTGAGAGCAACCCACCTCGAAGCCTTTGAGAGAAAATTCCTAGCGAGGAGAAAAGCCCTAACCACCCAGAGCCAGAGAACATTGGGCATCACTTAAGTCTTCTTGTCTGTGTGATCTGTAGACTTATTACACTTGAGGACTGTGAATCCTCCAGACGGTTAGGCGTCGCGTTCAGAGCATCCAAGAGACATTGTGGATTGCCAGTGAACGAAGTCTGTGAAGGTTTGGGAGTCTACCTTGAAGACTTAACAGAGTGATTGGGCGAGGACTAAGTGACCTTAGCTCAAGGAGAATACGGTGAGGACTTGGTGTCCTGAGCTGCGTGTTCAGGACTGGGTGTCCGGGACTGTGTGTCCTAAGGTTTAAATACCTAGCCGCTCCAACCAGACATACAGTTGTCACAGCAACTGGAACTGGTCTAGCACATCATTGTCTTCAACGAGTCACTGGTTTCATCTTCACTTCCTTTTACTTACTGTTACTCATTGTGAAGCCATTGCATGCTTGCTATATCTTTTATCTTCACAACGTAACTGTATGATTTGTTTGGCTTCATAACTTCTTCCTACCTGATCCTTATTACACTGCAGCTACTTGTCATTGTTCTTTCACTCTATTGAATACTTGACCATGGCTTGCCTAGTGTAATCTAACTTCCGCCGCATAGTGATAGGCATATCTCTACTGTTTGTCTTCATAACTTCCACGTTTTGAAGACTTTCATAAAAATCGCCTATTCACCCCCCCTCTAGTCGATATAACGCACTTTCAATTGGTATCAGAGCAAGGTGCTCCCTTGTTCTGTGTGATTCGGTTTAACCACCTGGAGTTTTAGCTATGTCGACTGCAGGGATAATCAAAGTCTCCGCTGTGTGCCCCGTCTTCGATGGAACTGAATATCCCTACTAGAAGAATAAGATGCGCATGCATCTTGAAGCCATTGACGTCGACCTATGATATGTCGTCGAGAATGGTGTTCCCAAGGCTGGAGAAGGTGTCACTACTGCTGATGTCAAAAAGTTCACTCAACTGGACTCTACTGCCAAAAATATCATCTGTGGTCATCTGACAAAAGGACAGTATGGCCGTGTGAGTGCCTTGAAGACATCGAAGCTGGTCTGGGACTGGCTCTCCAAGGTCAATGAAGGCATCTCAACCCAGAGAGATCAGAGAATCAGTGTTCTTCGCAACCTCTTCAACCGCTTCAAGCGAAATGACAATGAGAATGTCCAGCACACATTTGACCGGCTCACTGACATCACAAATGAACTTCAAGCCCTTGGCGCCACTGAGATCACCAAACATGAAATCGTCAAGACGCTGCTGAGATCACTTGATAGTTTGTTTGACATCCTAGCCCTGATGATTCAAGAATGTCCTGATTTCAAGACACTCGATCCGTCTGACATACTTGAGAGGCTCAACACACATGAGTTCCAGCTTTTTGAGAAAAGAGATATCTACGGTCCAAACTATGGGCGAACTCGTGCCTTGAAGGCAAAAGTTGTTTCCTCATCTGAAGAAGAATCTGACAGCAATTCTGATGATCCTAAAGACTTTGGAAGGGAACTTGCAATGCTAGTGAAGAAGTTCCAAAAATTCACCAAGAAGAAAGGCTTCAAAAAATCTTCACGATCAAGCTCAAGGAATGATGAAGCTTCTGCTCATGACTACAAGAAGAAAAAATGTCACAAGTGCAAGAAAACTGGACACTTCATCTTTGAGTGTCCACAGTGGGACAATGAGAACAGAAGGAAGAAGAAGAGCAAGGAATATGATTCTGACGACAAGAAGAAGAAGAAATACTCAAAGTCTTCTTCCAAGTCTTCCTCAAAGTCTTCATCACACAAGAAGAGCTCATCTGGCAAGGCACGTGCGTTTGTTGGCAAGGAAATGGATTCAGAGGAGGAGTCCGCTTCTGATGAGGCAGAGGTGGAATCTGAGGAGGAGTCTGATTCTGGCATTGCGAGTCTGGCTACAGCATACGTCGCCAAGTCCATCTTCAACACTGAAGACAATGACTTCATCACCGACACTGACGCAAATGACAAGAACGACTCCACTCCTACCTACTGCTTCATGGCACGCGGTGCCAAGGTAAACACACGCACTACTCGCTATCAAACATCTAGTGACGATGACTCTGACCGTGATTCAAAACCCAGCTACAAAACACTTGCTAAAATTGCAACTGAACAACAGCAAGCTATGGAACATATTCAAAAACTGTTAGACAGAAGCGATGATCTGTTGGGTGCTGAAATGACTCGATCTGAATCCTTAATTGAAGACATAAAAAATCTTCACGTTAAGTATCAGGAACTTGAAGATCGTATTGATACTCTCTCAACAACTCATGAAAAGCTTTCCTATGATTATCTTCAAAGGAAGCAAGAACTTGAGAAATTGAGAGCGGCTCATGAAGATCTTCAAAAGGAAAACAAATCACTTCGCGCCGAACAGATCAGTTCCGCTCAGGAAGGATTTGAACCACCATGTCTTAAATGCATTGAGCATGATAATGCTACTTCTGTTGCTGAATGTTCCACTGCTACTGTTGTTGCAATATCTTCAACTGTTGATGTGGTAACTAACCCCTCTGCTGAGGATACCACTGCTATTGCTGATGAGAATGCTAGGTTGAAGACATTGCTTGAAGCAGGGATGTACAAAAGTCTTAAAGGACATCAGACATTATGTGATGTCCTCAAGAAGCAGATTCTGAACCGAAACCCTAGGAAAGAGGGTGTTGGGTTCGTAAGGAAAACAAATGCAGATGGCTCTTACTGGAAACCTGAGCAGTACCCCAAAACCACATGGGTTGCTGCAAAGGAACCGTCAGCATATCCATCCAATTTATCTGGCTTCACATGTGCTAACCCCATTATTATTGATGAATCCTTTGATGCAAACTATAAACTATTTAAGAATCAGAATGGTGAAGTGTTTGCCAGGTACATTGGTACTAACTGTAGGAATGGACCGCCTATGAAGAAGATCTGGGTTCCGAAAAAGTGTCTGGAAAATCTTCCTATGAATGTCTTCATGACACCTCACTTGAAGAAGACAAACCTCAGACCAAAGGCTTCATACAAACAGAGGACTCACCTGAGTCACACTAACGCAAATGTTTTGCAGGGAAACCATACTCAGGCATATGAATATGAGAGCGGTTCATCGAACCGTCATGTTCATATGACCAAAAATTATTCTGCTTATTCCTATGAGTATTATTGTCCACCTGCAAGACTGTTTGCTAAGGCTTCAAAGCCAAAATTCTCAGATGCTGCACTTAGACTTATTGCTTCTAAGCCACCCTTGAAGATGTGGGTGGTTAAGAAAGCTTAACTCTCTTTTGCAGGGAAAGGTCTCCAGCAGAAAAACAAAATCTTCTGACGCTATTGCTGGGGACCTTACAAAACTTGTAGGGCGCAAGATAAAATGCCCGAATGGCATCATTATGTACTTCGTTCCTGAATCGCATGCTACTCTCCCTATTAGTCCTAATCTGGATCTAAGTTTTCATAACCCACTGGTTTGTCAAATGTTTTTGCTTCACAATTCTCTTCGTGAAGCCTATCCCCCTAACTGCACTGTAGGGTACGACACCAGCGTCTTCAAAGTCTTCAGAATGGATTATTGACAGTGGGTGTACAAATCACATGACTGGCAAAAGAAGCCTTCTTATGACTCAACCTTACGTCCATCCAACAAGAGCCACATCACATTTGCTGACACTGGTAAAAGTAAGGTATTGGGTCTAGGTAGAGTTGCAATCTCAAAGGATCAACACATGGATAAAGTCATGCTTGTTGAATCCCTTGGCTTCAACTTAATGTCTGTCTCAATGCTTTGCGATTTGAACATGATCGTAATGTTTGGAAAATATCGTTGCCTAGTACTAATGGAATCTGACAAGTCTCTAGTGTTTGAAGGGTATCGAAAAGATGATCTGTACATGGTAGATTTCTCAGCAGGGCCACAACTTGAAGTATGTATTCTTGCAAAAGCTTCAGAATGCTGGCTTTGGCATCGGAGGCTTGGGCATGCTGGCATGAGGAACCTCCACACCCTTGCGAAGAAGAAGCATGTCATAGGCATCGAGGGCGTCAAGTTCAAGAAAGATCACTTATGTGGTGCCTGTGAAGCAGGGAAGATGACAAGGGGAAAACATCCTTCGAAGACAATCATGACTACTACTCAACCCTTCGAACTGCTTCACATGGATCTTTTCGGTCCCACTCACTACTCAACTTTTACTACTACTGCTTGCCTCTATGGCTTCGTCATTGTTGATGATTACTCTAGATATACTTGGGTGCACATAATCCTTTATAAGACTGAAGTGCAGGATGTCTTCAGACGCTTCGCCAATCGTGCTATGAACAATTTTGGCGCCAAGATAAAACACATCAGAAGTGACAATGGCACTGAATTCAAGAACACTGGCCTTGATACATATCTTGATACCTTGGGCATCACACATGAATTCTCAGCTCCGTACACGCCACAGCAGAATGGCGTGGTCGAACGCAAGAACAGAACACTCATTGAGATGGCCAGAATGATGCTAGATGAATACAAGACTCCAAGAAAATTCTGGACTGAAGCCATTGACACTGCATGCCATACAATCAATCGTGTTTATCTTCACAAGCTTCTGAACAAGACATCTTATGAACTCCTAACTGGCAAGAAGCCAAATGTCAGTTACTTCAGAGTATTTGGCGCAAGGTGCTGGATCAAGGACCCACACCACACCTCAAAGTTTGCACCAAAAGCACATGAGGGCTTTATGCTTGGATATGGAAAGGATTCGCACTCCTACAGAGTCTTCAATCTCTTTCATTACAAAGTGGTTGAAACAGTGGATGTGCGGTTCGATGAGACAAATGGTTCACAAAGAGAGCAACTGCCAAATGTGCTAGATGAGATTCCAGCTAGTGAATCAATCAAGCTAATGGGAACTGGAGAGATTATACCTTCTGAAGCTCAGCCTGAAGAAGAACTTATCATCTCAGCACCTGATCAACATGAAGACAATGCTCAACCTGAAGACATTCCTCCCAACAACAACACAGATCAGCAAGAGCAAAGTCTTCGCCTTGTACATCCTCGTGTTGCCAATGAAGTGCAGATTGACAGAATAATTGACAGCATCAATGCACCTGGTCCACTCACTCGTTCAAGGGCAACTCAGCTAGCAAATTTCTGTGGGCACTTCACATTCGTCTCAATATCAGAACCCAAGAAAGTTGAAGAAGCCTTCATGGAACCTGAATGGATTCAAGCTATGCAAGAAGAGCTTCAATAGTTTGAGCTGAATAATGTATGGGAACTGGTTAAGCATCCTGATCCACGGAAGCACACATAATAGGGACCAAATGGATATACCGCAACAAACAAGATGAGCATGGTCAAGTTGTCAAAAACAAAGCTCGTCTCGTTGCTCAAGGATATACTCAAGTGGAAGGCATTGACTTCGATGAAACATTTGCTCCCGTGGCTAGGCTTGAAGCCATACGCATTCTGCTGGCCTATGCAAATCATCATAACATACTTCTATATCAAATGGATGTGAAAAGTGCCTTTCTCAATGGCAAGATTGAAGAAGAAGTGTATGTTGCACAACCGCCTGGCTTTGAAAATCCAAAACATCCTGACATGGTATACAAGCTCAACAAGGCACTGTATGGCCTCAAACAAGCCCCTAGGGCCTGGTATGACACACTCAAATACTTCCTGAAGAGCAAAGGCTTCATACCTGGTTCCCTAGATCCCACTCTTTTCACGAAGACATATGATGGTGAACTGTTTGTGTGCCAAATATATGTGGATGACATTATCTTCGGCTGCACCAATCAGAAGTAGAGTGAAGAGTTTGGATACATGATGCAAGAGCAATATCAGATGTCCATGATGGGGGAGCTGAAGTTCTTCCTTGGTCTTCAAATACGACAACAACGCAATGGCATCTTCATATCTCAAGAGAAGTATCTCAAAGATTGCCTGAAGAAGTTCGGTATGCAAGACTGCAAAGGCTTCACAACACCAATGCCAGCCAAACATCATCTAGGTCCTGACGACAATGGTAAAGAGTTCGATCAAAAGGTATACCGCTCCATGATTGGTTCTTTGCTTTATTTGTGTGCATCTAGGCCAGATATTATGCTTAGTGTTTGCATGTGTGCTCGATTTCAAGCGGCACCAAAGGAGTCGCATCACTTAGCTGTGAAGCGAATTCTTCGATATTTGGCTCACACCCCAACTCTAGGATTATGGTATCCAAAGGGCTCAGAGTTTGATTTGGTTGGATTTTCGGATGCTGATTATGCTGGTGACAAAGTTGATCGCAAGTCTACATCAGGCACATGTCACTTTCTGGGACGATCACTTGTATGTTGGTCTTCAAAGAAGCAGAACTGTGTATCTCTCTCCACTGCTGAATCTGAATACATTGCTGCTGGATCTTGCTGCGCTCAGCTTCTGTGGATGAAGCAAACACTCAAGGATTATGGCATTTATCTGAAGCAAGTACCACTTTACTGCGACAACGAAAGTGCCATCAAGATTGCCAACAACCCAGTTCAGCACTCGAAGACAAAGCACATTGAAATTCGTCATCACTTTCTCAGAGATCATGTTGTGAAGAAAGACATTGATATCATACACGTCAACACTGAAGAACAATTGGCAGATATCTTCACCAAGCCCTTGGATGAGAAGAGATTTTGCAAGTTACGGTGTGAGCTAAATATCTTGGAATCCTCAAATGTCCTGTGATCAGGCACACATCCTAACACTTATGCATATGATGGCTTAGATGTGCAACGCACAAAGTAAAGTATATCTTCAATCAATGAAGACATACATTCTAAGTGTGAATACATTAATGTGGAATTTGACTTCGGAGCGCCACGATAATTGTGCGCCGTGTCTGGGTCTAATACTTCCTATACGGTGGGTAACGCCACCACCAAACGTTCTATTTTGAAGTGTTTCACTCATGGCGTTACCTTGCAATGTCTTCACATTTGGTGGTCTTCACATTTGGTTTGGCTTCGAACATGTCTTCATGATTATCTTCACTATGTTGATTGTATAGATATATATATATATATATATATATATGCTAGTGTTCTGTCCTATACAATATTCACTTATAGCTATGTCTTCGTGTTGAATCTTTTGAACTAAGTGAATGTGATCGGACCCCAAACTTCTCTATGCTTTTTATCTCAAACTCTATCTCTCTAAGTCATATGCATTCTATTGAAACCGTCGAATGTCTTCACTGCGTCCGTGTCAGCAGAAGATATAGAGACAACCATAAAGTCCGTTTTCAATGCTCATTCCTCCACATAAAATCCGGAGAAGTAGGAACGACCGCCCGACAATCCAGGCGTGCGTGGGATGTGGAACTGCCCCCAAAATACCGCATGATGGCCACGTACTACTCAAATGCGAATCGCCAGGGGCACCTGAGTAATAGCGCAGTGCCGCCCCTGCGCCTATAAATTCACACTTACCGCGGTCATTATCTCCTTCTTCCACCCTCGCACAAACCCTAGCGCCACCGCTAGCTCTCGACGATGCCGGCGACGAAGCGCTTCGCTGTCGCAACCTCTCCGACGCCGTCCTCACGCCGACCGCGGACATCATTCTCTCCACCGTTGCCGTAGGTGTCTTCCGTCGCCAAGTTAGGGAACGGAGGACTGAACTGCTCGGCATCATCTCCCACTTCCGTCTAGCAGTTCCAAGTGTGGTAAATAAAACTTCTTTTTACAGCCCCTTTTGATCCCATGGTTCTGTCACTTTCTACCATAAGAAGTTTATCTTCACACAAGTTAGATCTCTCAATCTGCATCTCATAACATGCCTAGTATATTCACTTGTCCTTCATAAAGTAGTTAGATTCCTCACTTGTACTGATTTGTGGGTTCGTACAAATCTGGAACCAACTTCTTATCTATGAGTGAATGTCTTCGCACGATGAGGTCAATGTCTTCTAAACTGATTAATCTTCAAAACCTTCTGAGAATGCATATGACCTCTTCCCCTTCCCTCGCACCTTAATGCTATCACAGGTACATGTCCGTGGGAGAATCCTTTGGTTCTCATAGTCTGCATTCATTTGCAGAATTCCTACAGCATCACATAAATTCTCCTGAAGCCAGTTCCTGTTGGTCCAGGAAAAGAAAGCCTTTGAAGCCTTTCAAGTTAAAGTTTATGGCTTCAGAAGCAGCAGCAAGGAAGGGGGGCAGACAGCGACGTGAAGGAACTTCCAAAGATCTTCCTGAAGACCTGGCAGAAATGTATAAAACAGATCCTGAAGAGAATTATGGGCAGCGCAAGACCCGAATCCAATGGATTCGACGCTATTGGGCTGAACAATGGTTCAAATACCGCTTCACAACCCAAGAGTATGCTGTGAAAAGTGCCATCAAAAGACCGTGGGGAGACATCTTATACAAAAACCTTGTACCCAGGTCCAGAGATGAAGCTATTGCCCAAAGCTTCTATCCATGCATGGTTCGAGGACCACATCCTGATGATGCACATCCGTCGTCACTACTCTGGTGTTGTGACGACAATCTGTTCAAGCGCAACTTCCAGTTTGCCCAACAATCAGCGAAGCAGAACAAGAAGAAATTTGGGTTAGACTTCAACCCTGGTCCCTCAGCACCAAGGGCAGATGGCACACGCGAAGCAGAACCAAATGTCATCGGTCCATTTGCCAACCTCGAAGGCCTCATCACCTACATCCTGGTTCAAGGGACTGCAGTGAATGAGCCTGCAGCTGACACTGAGTCTGATGAAGTGCCTGCAGTGCCTGCAGTGGCGAAGCCAAAGCAGTCGAAGAAGCCAAAAGCTTCAAAGCCGTCCCCTTCATCGAAAATCTCAAGGGCGAAGCCATTGGCAACTGCACCTCCTGAAGACAGTGTGCAGTCTGAAGACGTATCCCGCGTCTCCAAGCCCCAGAAGGCCAAGGTGCCTCAGCCACACACCGGCAAAGAGCTCACAGTTGTTGCCATTCTGCGCAGCGAAGCCATTGATCTGTCAAGTGATGAAGATCTTGGAGATGACGCTCTAGAGCAGCTCATAAAGAGCAAAGAGGAAGCTGAAATCTTCAACAATTTGCCTCTCTTTGATGTCGCCATCATCCACAACTTCATCGACGAATGGTTTGCCACACCAGACATCAGCTTTGAAGATCTGCAGCTGCCCGTTGGCCTCAGCGTCGCCTTCCAAGGCGCTATTGCTTCAGAACTTGCAATTGCCCAGCGCATTGTTGAACTAAAGCAGAAAATTGATCATGAAAAGGCTCAGTTCAAGAAGCATGTGGCCAAGCTCAGCGTGTAAGAAGTGAAGAGCTTCAAGACCATGATGCACGAGCTCAAGGAAAACTTTCTAAAGAAGCATGCAGAAGCTCAAGGTTCACGTGAGCGGATGAAGTCTCTGGCTGAGAGATGTGTGCAAGCCTACAATGAGGCTGAGAAGCGCAAGGCACTTGGGCGTCCTGGCATCGACCCCAAGATGGCCGCAAAGAAAAAGAAAAACACTGTTCCAGCTGAACCAGAGGCATCAAGGCAGGAAGCAGTTCCGCTTGTCTTCCCAACTGCAACGACTGGCTCGAAGCCAAAGAGCCGGTCAACAGCTTCAGAGCTCAAGAAGACAAGAACTGCTGAGGCTGAAGCCCGGAAGCGAAAAAGCTCTGAAGCCTCTCCTACTGCCCCCAGCAAGAAGAAAAGAAAGACCAAGAAATCTCGGGCTGCTCCCACAGAGCCCTTGATAGTTGAACCTATTTCTATGGTTCACCCGAACGCAGAACGACAACTGACAGTTCATGAGCCTGCTTCCACAGAGGCTCCTGAAGCTGAAGACATACCAGCAGTCGACCCCATCACTGCTGAAGACATTGGTTATCAGGACAATGTACAAGATGATGCAGCCCTTCCTCAGTATGAACACAGCGAACTCATCAGCATTGGTCGTCCTCTGACGCCAATTGCATAAGATGCATCATGGGCGGATCGCCCTCAAGAGGAAGAAGACCTTGAGGCCCAGCCCACTCCAACCCCACAGGCATCGTCTGCGTTCCGCAGGCTTCGCAGAGGTCCAAGGCCTTAAGTCTATGCTGAAGACATTCCGGCTGCATCAGCCGAAGAAAATGAAGAAGTACCACAAGATCCTACTCCCCAGCTACACCATGAAGCAGTTCTCCAGGAGAACGTGCCTAAGTCTGACCCTTCAGCTAGTCAAGTGGAGGCTGAAAATGTTGAGTCTGCCACAACCAACACTGAAGCCAATGTGGAGCCCTCCCCACCAAAAGCTTCAGCAGACAGCGAAGCTACTGATCCAGACACTTCTGTTCCCGAGTCTGCTGCAGGTCCTCAATTTGATTACCATGTTGAGCACAGGCCTCATGTCCAGAAGCCAGTCCCAAGGCTGCCAAGATTCCCAGGTCCTGCATCAGCACCTGGCTCCTTTGACATCAATAGCTTCAAGGCAGACAATACGTTCGTCAACAGCTCCAAGAACCCCTATTCGAGGGAAAGGATTTCATCAGATAGGTTCTGGAGCTATCCTCAACGCAGCTACTATTCATGCATCCTATACAACCAAGGTCGCATCTTCCCGCACAAGTGCCTTGATGTTGAAGCCATTGCTGGCCTACCATGTCTAGAGGAAGCTTTGGATTGCTTTAAGCAAGTGGGTCTGCTGCAGTTTGTCAGTGATGAAGAGCACTGGAATGAAGAGCTTCTGCTTCAGTTCTATGCCACCCTCCACATTAAAGGATACAACAGAGATCTGAAGACTTGGGTCCTGGAGTGGATGACCGGCAATGTCCATCATGAAGCCAATGCATTTGATATCATTGAGCTCACCGGCCTGCCCACTCCTGGCGAATTCTTCGAGGAAGGCTGTCAACTACATGCTGAAGCTATTGAGAGCATATTCCAGAGGCCTGAACCAAATATGAGTCAGATGCTCTCAATGATGAAGCCATTGCCCCATGATGCACCCTATCCAACTGAGTTCTTCGTTGAAGACCTTGAGTACCTGCCTAGGACCATATATCACATCATCTGGCGGACTCTCTGGCCCATTAAGGGACACTCTCCACATGCCAAGATTGAGGGTGCAATGAAGACTCTCATATTCTATATCCTTCATGGCAAATGCTTCAACGCACAAGATTTCTTCATATGCCAACTTGCAGCGTCAGGCTCAAATTTATTAGGTTTGAAGTTCTATGCTCCTTGGGTGATGAGGCTGATCAAACTGCACTCTGCGATCTCGTATCAGCCCTCAGCCCGAAACCATCGGATCTTCTTGCCAGATGTGGATACCTCTGCTGAAGCTATATATCCTGAGCCTGCCAAGCAACCTTTAAGTCTTCAGAATGCAGAACACCAGAGCTTCACTCAGAACGATGAAGGTGTTGAAGCCATCTCCAGGGTGTATCCTTTGGTTGGCACTACACGTGCGCCACACCCTGCTTCAACTAAAGCCACTGATAGTGCAACTGCTTCAAGACCCAAGAAGCGCGCTCGTGTTCTCAATGACCGAGAGCTTCTTGTGGCCCTTCATCAAAAACAAGATAGGCATCACGACTGGCTAAAGCGTTAGATGAAGAGCCTCTTGGTGGATGTTAATCGTCTTCGAAATCTTGCCACCAAGAATGCTTTCGTCACTCATGAAACCTGTCGTCGTACCTGGAAAGGGCTATCAATGATGTGTACTGAAGCTGAACTTGAAGAGGATGGCTTCACTGAGCGATTCAAGTTTGACACCACACCTCCTAGAAGGGCTGTGATGCGCAACACACCATCACTTGAAGACTCTGATTTTTCTTCATCTGCTGCCACAGTCACTGCCAGAATCATTGATGAAGAAGACGACGCTACATCATCGCCACCTGCTTCAGCACCTCCAAGCTCTTCTGCACCGCCAAACACCTCCAACGACCCTGCTGCTCCTGGGAACGAGTAGACACTCTATGTCTTCAAACCTTTTTGTTCCTTGCTGACAAAAGGGGGAGAAGCATATGGGTTGATAGTCTTCAAGCGGGTCCATATGGGTGGGTGCTTTATGTTTTACTATATTTTTGCTTCGTGCTTACAACTCTCGTTTTTGCTTCATTTGGTTCTTTGAGTTGTAACACTAAAACTCGATGGTCGTCTGCTACTTGTTTGCCACCCTGTTTGTGAAGATAAATTCCGCATGTGTGACGATAAATTCCGCACTTATCTCATTCTGCAGACGTCCATTTTCCATTATGCATGTCATTATCTTCATATATATTCACATGCATAGTGGATTGTCATCATAAGCTAAAGTGGATCTCCACAAGTACAACCTGCCATGTGCATTTGCATTCCAAAAGCAAATTAACTTGTATGCACATCTTCAGGGGGAGCCCTTGCAACTTATGAAGACAATTCCTTATCCTTTACAATTTCACAGACTATATTCCCCGTTGAAAACTTCAACTAGTTTGTCATCAATCACCAAAAAGGGGGAGATTGTAAGTGCATCTAGTGCCACCCCTAGTTGGTTTTGGAGTATTGACGACAAACCTAGTTGAGCGACTAATGTGTTTGTGAGAATTGCAGGATAACACAGGTAGAAGTCCCTCATTGATTCGGTTTTACTACCAGAGATGACCCCTAAAAATGTATGAAGACATTGAAGCCAAAGGTGGTATATGAAGATATTCACATTGAAGTCTATGACAAAAGAAGACACGTTATGAAGCCTATGGAGCTTGAAGACTTAGATCTTTCGTAGTTCTTTTTCTTTTGTGTTGAGTCATAGGAACCACCGTACTGTTAAGTGGGGTCTAGGAGAACCAGTCAGAATGACTGAAGTGATGCCCAAACTAAAAACCTATGTCTTCGAGTGAAGACAATGAGAGCGAATCTTGTCCAGAGCCGGACAAGTCAGCTTTGCTTGTAGCCCAAGTAAAGTTGCCATGAGAGTTTAAAATCTGACCGTTGAGACACGTGTCAGTTCCTTAGTGACCCAGGGTCATTCCGGACAAATTAGGTCGGGTTGCCAAGTGGCTATAAATAGCCCACCCCCTACAACCATAAACGGTTAGCTGCTCAGATTTCAGTGCACGGCTTTTGTCGTTTGAGAGCAACCCACCTCGAAGCCTTTGAGAGAAAATTCCTAGCGAGGAGAAAAGCCCTAACCACCCAGAGCCAGAGAACATTGGGCATCACTTAAGTCTTCTTGTCTGTGTGATATGAAGACTTATTACACTTGAGGACTGTGAATCCTCCAGATGGTTAGGCGTCGCGTTCAGAGCATCCAAGAGACATTGTGGATTGCCAGTGAACGAAGTCTGTGAAGGTTTGGGAGTCTACCTTGAAGACTTACCAGAGTGATTGGGCGAGGACTAAGTGACCTTAGCTCAAGGAGAATACGGTGAGGACTTGGTGTCCTGAGCTGCGTGTTCAGGACTGGGTGTCCGGGACTGTGTGTCCTAAGGTTTAAATACCTAGCCGCTCCAACCAGACGTACAGTTGTCACAGCAACTGGAACTGGTCCAACACATCATTGTCTTCAACGAGTCACTGGTTTCATCTTCACTTCCTTTTACTTACTGTTACTCATTGTGAAGCCATTGCATGCTTGCTATATCTTTTGTCTTCACAACGTAACTGTATGATTTGTTTGGCTTCATAACTTCTTCCTACCTGATCCTTATTACACTGCAGCTACTTGTTATTGTGCTTTCACTCTATTGAATACTTGACCATGGCTTCCTAGTGTAATCTAACTTCCGCTGCATAGTGATAGGCATATCTCTACTGTTTGTCTTCATAACTTCCACGTTTTGAAGACTTTCATAAAAATCGCCTATTCACCCCCCTCTAGTCGATATAACGCACTTTCAATTGGATCATATAACTATCCCTCAACATGCAACAAAGAGTCACTCCAAAGTCACTAATAGCGGAGAACAAACGAAGAGATTATGGTAGGGTATGAAACCACCTCAAAGTTATTCTTTCCAATCAATCCGTTGGGCTATTCCTATAAGTGTCACAAACAGCCCTAGAGTTCGTACTAGAATAACACCTTAAGACACAAATCAATCAAAACCCTAATGTCACCTAGATACTCCAATGTCACCTCAAGTATCCGTGGGTATGATTATACGATATGCATCACACAATCTCAGATTCATCTATTCAACCAACACAAAGGACCTCAAAGAGTGCCCCAAAGTTTCTACCAGAGAATCGCGACGAAAACGTGTGCCAACCCTATGCATAGGTTCATGGGCGAAACCCGCAAGTTGATCACCAAAACATACATCAAGTGAATCACGTGGTATCCCATTGTCACCATAGATACGCACGGCAAGACACACATCAAGTGTTCTCAAATCTTTAAAGACTCAATCCGATAAGATAACTTCAAAGGGGAAACTCAATTCATTACAAGAGAGTAGAGGGGGAGGAGAAACATAAGATCCAACTATAATAGCAAAGCTTGCAATACATCAAGATCGTGCCAAATCAAGAACACAAGAGAGAGAGATCAAACACATAGCTGCTGGTACATACCCTCAGCCCCGAGGGAGAACTACTCCCTCCTCGTCATGGAGAGCACCGGGATGATGAAGATGGCCACCGGAGAGGGATTGCCCCCTCCGGTAGGGTGCCGGAACGGGTCTAGATTGGTTTTCGATGGCTACGGAGGCTTCTGGTGGCGGAACTCCCGATCTATTGTGCTCTCTGGAAGTTTTAGGATACGTGGGTATATATGGGTGAAAGGAGTACGTCGGTGGACCGAAGGGGTGGCCACGAGGCAGGGGGCGCGCCCCAGGGGGGTGGGTGCGCCCCTACCCTCGTGACCTCCTCCTTCATCTTCTGACGTAGGGTCCAAGTCTACCCGGTAGGTTTCCTTCCAAAAATAACTTCTCCAGTTGATTTCGTTCCGTTTCGACTCCGTTTGATATTCCTTTTCTTCGAAACACTGAAATAGGCATAAAACAGCAAATCTGGGCTGGGCCTCCGGTTAATAGGTTAGTCCCAAAATTAATATAAAAGTGGAAAATAAAGCCCAATATTGCCCAAAACAGTAGATAATATAGCATGGAGCAATCAAAAAATATAGATACGTTGGAGACGTATCAAGCATCCCCAAGCTTAATTCCTGCTCGTCCTCGAGTAGGTAAATGATAAAAAGATAATTTTTGATGTGGATTGCTAGTTGGCATAATTTCAATGTAATTCTTCTTACTTGTGATATGAATATTCAGATCCGAAAGATTCAAGACAAAAGTTCACATTGACATAAAAATAATAATACTTCAAGCATACTAACTAAGCAATTATGTCTTCTCAAATGTAAGTGCATCTAGTGCCCCTTAGTGATTTTGGTGTATTGTAGACTTATAGGTTAAGGGACTAATGCGTGTGTGAGTGTACACAGGTCTATAAGTCTATGAGGAGTTTGATAGTTACAGGAAAAGTCGACCCCTAAAAATGAATATCTTCGACTGAAGATTTTGGTATTTCTGAAGACTTTCATGAAGACTTTGAAAGTGAAGAAATTGGTGTGTCCGTGAAGACTTGATATTCATGCGAGAAATATGAAGCTTTAAGACTTTCATTTTCATAGTTTTGTTTTTCTCTTTCTTGAGTCATAGGAAACACCGTACTGTTAAAGGGGGTCGAGGAAATACTAAGGAAAAATTTCCATGTGATGCTCAACTCAAATCCTACACCTACCAATCCCTTCGAGTGAAGCCATTGGAAATCTCATACAGTTTAGTCAATTTATTCAGTGACAGAGACGAAGTTCTTCTGGTCTCTGAGGAATTTGTCCTGACTGAGGAGTTAGGAATTCGCCAGTGCGGATTGCCTACACAGTGAGGAACATGATAGCCCTGAGGATTTTGCTACTCAAAATTCCGACCGTTTCTGTGCTATGCGTCAGCTGTCCCAAAATATCTATCCACCTAACGGTCATATCATTGAAGGGCATTTATGTATTATCATGTCGGGCTGCTCCCTAGGCTATAAATAGCCGCCCCTACAACCACTAGCTGGTTGGCTGCTCTGAGAGAAACTGACACTTGTCATTTGAGAGCAACCCATCCTCCGAGGACTTTGAGCGAAATCATCAAGTGAGGAAAAACCAAAAACCCAAAACCCAAAACCCAAACACCTACAAACCCCAAGTGATTGAGCATCACTGAAGAGATTGATCCTGAGTGGATCTGTCGCCTGTTACCTTTGAAGACTGTGCTTCTTCCAGACGGTTAGGCGTCATGGTCTAGAGCATCCAAGAGGAATTGTGGATCGCCGAGTGACCAAGTTTGTGAAGGTTTGGAAGTCGCCTGAAGACTTACCACGAGTGATTGGACGAGGTCTGTGTGACCTTAGTTCAAGGAGAATACGGTGAGAACTGGGTGTCTTGGACTAAGTGTCCTTGACTGGGTGTCCGGGACTGTGTGTCCTCGAGTTTAAATACTCAGCCGCTCCAACCAGACGTACAACTGAGACAGCAGTTGGAACTGGTCTACCAAATCATTGTCTTCACCGAGCTTACTGGTTTTATTTCCTCAACTCTTTCATTTCCTCATAACTGTCCTGTATGTTTGTTCATATCTGTGTTTGAAGACTTTAACTGAAGACTTTCTCAATTTCCTCAGTTCAATTTCTTCAGTCTGTTTGTCTTCATCCTGAGTTATCCTGTGATTACGCTTCCTGTACTCTGTGCCTGTCTTCATTTCATCATGATGACTATGCTTGTATTCTGTTGTGTTTACTTTTGAGTACTTATTCCGCTACTAGTAGTTCTTCGCTAAGGAATTTCCTCACCAGCAAATTCCCCAGTGAAGAATTTCATAAAAATCGCCTATTCACCCCCCTCTAGTCGATATAACGCACTTTCAATTGGCAGAGCAAGGTACTCCCTTGTTCTGTGTGATTTTGGTTTAACCGCCTAGAGTTTTTTTATGTCGACCGCAGGTATGATGAAGGTGACATGCCCCATCTTTGACGGTCACGAGTATCCCAAGTGGAAGGCCATGATGAAGAAACGCCTCATGGCGATGAACAGCGAGTTGTGGACCGTCACTGAGATTGGCCTGACTGATCTGTGCAAGATGGCGAATGCTGATGACATTCGCAAGTATACTCTTCTCAACCTCACGGCGAAGGATGTCATCTGCTCCAGCCTTTCATAAAATCAGTTCAGGAATATCATGCATCTTGATCATGCGAAGCTCATCTGGGACCGTCTCTCTGAGGTCTATGAAGGTCATCGAACTTGTCATGATCCTTGGTTTGAGGACTTCAAGGAATCTCTCAAAACGATGACATTCAAAGCAGAATTATCATCTTCTGCATCATGCCTTATGGCAAAAGATGCTGAGGTAGCTGAATGCTACCTATCCGAGTCTAGTGATGATGAATCTGGTGATGAATTTGGACCCAGCTATGTTAAACTTGCTTCCCTTGCTACTAAACAACAAAGAGCTTTGGAAAAAGCTCACTATATGCTAAACAAGAGCGATGATATGTTGGGTGAGGAAATGGATCAGTCAAAAGCTTTGTCTGAAAGTCTTCAGAGACTTCATACTAAGTATGACACCCTTCAAGATCAACATAACACTCTCTTATCGGATCATGAGAAGCTTTCTTATGAATTTATTCAAAGAAAGCAAGACCTTGAGAAGCTAAGAGTGAGTTATGAAGATCTTCAGAAGGAGCGCGATTCATTACTTGCTCAACAAATTAGCGCATCTCAGGAAGAATTTGTTCCTCCATGTTTGAAGTGCATTGAACGTGAATCTACTAATTCTTCACCTGAATGTTCAAATGCTGCTAATGTTTCAAATTCTTCACATGCCTTTGCCATCACTAATTCCTCATCTGAGGACATTGCTAGTATCACTAACGATGCAGGGTTGAAGGAATTGTACACGACAGGCATGTACAAAAGCCTCAAAGGGCATCAGGCTCTTTGTGATGTGCTTAAAAAGCATATCCTCAACAGGAACCCTAGGAAAGAGGGTATCACCTTTGAGAGGAAACTCAATGCTGATGGTACATATTGGAAGCCTGAGCAGTACCCCAAAACTACATGGGTTGCTGCAAAGGGACCTCCAGTTGATCCATCTAACTTATCTGGATTTGCATGTGAATCTCCTCATTCTGATGATGAGTCAATTGACTCCAACTATAAGCTATTCAAAAATCAGAATGGTGAAGTATTTGCTAGATATGTTGGCACTAACTGCAGGAACGGCTGCCCTATGCAGAAAATGTGGGTTCCCAAAAGATGCCTTGAAAATCTTCAGGTGAATGTCATCATGACGCCACCTGTGAAGAATAGGAACCCCAGATCAAATTCCTCATACAGACCAAATTCCTCATATGGATCAAAATCCTCATATGAACATCATCATGCTAACCCGTCTATTTCGCAGGGAAGATCTAAGGATTATGGATATGTGCATTATTCTTCAAATCATTATGTCCATAAGTCCTCAAAGAATTTCTCTGCTTACTCTAACCCATCTTATGTGAAACGAAATGGATTGGCTTCTAGGCCATCCTTCTCGTATGGAGCTCGCAGAATGATGAACTCTTTGCCACCCCTTCAGATGTGGGTGGTGAAGAAAAAGAACTAATCTCTTCTGCAGGGTCAGGTCTCCAGACGCACGTAATCATCTGAAGAATTTGCTGGAGACCTGAGCATGCCTGATAGGATGCAGGCTAATCATGAAGAAATGAACTTTCTTTTCTCACGTCCTCATATTGCTTTATCAGTTCTTTTACTTGATGAAATTGATCTGATGAATTGATGTCATATTCTTCACTGATGAAGTATATGAGTTTGTAAGCTGCACTAATTCATCTGCAGGATGATCAACCAAAAGCCACTGAGTGGGTCCTTGATAGTGGATGTACAAACCACATGACTGGTGACAAGAATCTATTGATGGATACTCCATTATCTCTGTCGCATCTGAAGCATATCATCTTTGCTGACAAAGGCAAAAGTCAGGTATTGGGTCTAGGTAAGGTTGCGATTACAAAGGATCGACACATGGACAAAGTCATGCTTGTTGAGTCCTTAGGATACAATCTTATGTCTGTCACAATGCTTTGTGATCTTGATATGGTTGTTGTCTTCGGCAAGTACCGTTGTGTTGTGGCTATGGAAGCTAACAATTCCAAAGTCTTCGAAGGCTTTAGGAGAGGAGACCTGTATATTGTTGATTTCTCTAGAGGACCACAACCAGCCGTGTGCTTACTTGCAAAAGCTTCAGAAGGCTGGCTTTGGCATCGACGACTTGGTCATGCAGGCATGAGGAATTTGCACACGCTTGCGAAGAAGAAGCATGTCATTGGCATCGAGAATGTCAAATTCCTCAAGGATCACCTATGCGGAGCCTGTGAAGTTGGGAAGATGACCAAGGCCAAGCATCCAGCGAAGACTATCATGACCACCACTCGCCCATTTGAATTGCTTCACATGGATCTCTTTGGTCCTAATCATTATTCTGCTATCTCAAATGAAGCATCTCAATATGGCTTCATTATTGTTGATGATTATTCTCGTTACACATGGGTACACCTTGTTACTTGCAAACATGAAGTGCAGGAAGTCTTCAAAAGATTTTCCTCGAGGGATTCAACCAACTTTGGTGTGAAGATCAAGCACATCAGAAGTGACAATGGCGTTGAGTTCAAGAATTCTGGTCTCGATGACTATCTTGATGAACTTGGTATCACTCATGAGTTATCTGCTCCTTACACTCCTCAGCAGAATGGCGTCGTGGAGCGCAAGAACAGGACTCTTGCTGAGATGGCTCGCACTATGCTTGATGAATACAAAACGCCTCGTTGTTTCTGGACTGAGGCAATTGATACTGCATGCCACATCATCAACAGAGTATATCTTCACAAATTCTTCAAAAAGACTGCCTATGAACTCCTCAATGATAAGAAACCCAATGTAAGTTATTTCAAAGTCTTCAGTGCTAAATGTTGGATTAGAGATCCTCATCACAACTCAAAATTTGCACCGAAAGCACATGAAGGTTTTATGCTTGGTTACGGAAAGGACTCGCACACCTACAAAGTCTTCAACAACGTTCTTCACAAAGTTGTTAAAACTGTAGATGTGCGGTTCGATGAAACTAATGGCTCGCAAAGAGAGCACCTACCTACTGTGATAGATGAACCAGCACCTGAGGAAACTATCAAGTTCAAGGCTATTGAGGATGTCATTCCTACTGAAGAATCTGCTGAAGAATTCATTCCAGAACATGAAGAACGTCGAGCTAATGCACCTGAAGAAAATGCTGAAGAAAATGGTGCTGAAGAAAACACTGATCAAATTCTTCAACGACAACCAGCTCATCCTCGCATTGCAAAAGAAGTGCAAGTTGAAAATATCATCAATGACATCAAAGCACCAGGTCCTCTCACACGCTCAAAAGCTTCACATTTGTCTAACTTTTGTGGACAGTATGCTTTTGTCTCTATTACAGAGCCCACTAAGGTAGATGGAGCATTTCTGGAGCCTGAGTGGATTCAGGCCATGCAAGAAGAATTACATCAGTTCGAGCTTAACAATGTCTGGGAACTGGTCAAACGTCCAGATCCTCGCAAGCACAATATCATCGGCACAAAGTGGATCTACCGCAACAAGCAAGATGAAAATGGCCTTGTGGTGAGGAATAAGGCACGACTTGTAGCTCAAGGCTACACACAGGTTGAAGGAATTGATTTCGATGAAACTTTTGCACCTGTTGCTAGACTTGAGGCTATTCGCATATTACTTGCTTATGCTAACCATCATGATATCACTTTATATCAAATGGATGTGAAAAGTGCATTCCTCCATGGTAAGCTTGAGGAAGAAGTGTATCTTGCTCAACCCCCAGGTTTTGAAGATCCAAAGAATCCTGACAAAGTCTTCAGACTCAACAAGGCCCTCTATGACCTCAAGCAGGCCGCACGGGCTTGGTATGATACTTTGAAGGAACTCTTCATGAAGAAAGGCTTCAAACCCGGTTCACTCGACCCTACTCTTTTCACTAAATCTTATGATGGTGAATTGTTTGTGTGCCAAGTATATGTTGATGATATTATCTTTGGCTGTACTGACCAACGTTATAGTGATGAATTTGCCTATATGATGAGTGAAGAATATCAAATGTCTAGGATGGGAGAGTTGAAATTCTTCTTAGGTCTTCAAATTCGTCAGCAACACAATGGCATATTCATATCTCAGGAGAAATACCTCAAGGATGTACTGAGGAAATTCGGCATGCAAGATTGCAAAGGCGTCAAAATTCCTATGCCCACAAATGGCCATCTATGCACTGATGAAAATGGTATTGACTTCGATCATAAGGTATACCACTCCATGATAGGTTCCTTATTATACTTATGTGCATCTAGGCCAGATATAATGCTTAGTGTTTGCATGTGTGCCCGATTTCAAGCTGCACCGAAGGAATCACACCATAAGGCTGTGAAGCATATTCTTCGATATCTAGCTCACACACCAACACTTGGATTATGGTACCCCAAGGGCTCGGCTTTTGATCTTGTTGGATATTCTGACTCTGACTATGCTGGTGATCGTGTGGATCGAAAGTCAACATCTGGTACATGTCATTTCCTCGGACGATCTTTGGTCTGTTGGTCCTCGAAGAAACAGAACTGCGTATCACTATCAACTGCTGAAGCTGAGTACATTGCCACTGGTTCTTGTTGTGCCCAATTGCTATGGATGAAGCAAACTCTCAAGGACTACAGCGTCAACATGAAGAATGTGCCTCTCTTCTGTGACAATGAGAGTGCCATCAAGATTGCACACAACCTAGTTCAGCACTCGAAGACAAAGCACATTCAGATTCGTCATCATTTTCTTCGCGACCATGTGTTCAAGGGCGACATTTTTATTGAGCATGTGAAGACTGAAGAACAGCTAGCCGATATCTTCACAAATCCCTTGGATGAGAAGAGATTTAGCAAGTTGCGGTGTGAGCTAAATATCTTAGAGTCTTCGAATGTTCTTTAAAAAGGACACTCATCCTAACACTTATGCAAAATTGATGACTTAGATGTGCAACACATGAAGAAACGTTTTTCTTCAATCAATGAATAATAACACTCTTAGTGTGAAGAAATTAACGAAGAATTTGATTCTCAGAACCCTACGATAATTGTACGTGGTGTCTGAAATTATCATTCTTATACGGTGGGTCACGCCACCACCAAAAGTTGAAATTCCTCAAATTATTCATATTCTTCAACTTTGCATAGTCTTCACTAGTTCTGCCGTTTTTCTTCATTGGATATATATATATATATATATATATATATATATATATGAGTTTATGTCCTCTACAGCATTCACTTATTGCTATTTCTTCAAGTTGGTTTTCTACTAAGTGAATGTGATCGGACCCTTCCCCTCTATGCTATACTCAACCCAATCTGTTCACAAATTATTCATGTGCATTCTATTTGAAACTCGTTCAAAATCTTCACTGTGTCCTTGTCAGCTGAAGAAATTGCGAACGGAACTTTAAAACCTATCTTATCAAAATTTTCAGTTTTGCCGCTCAAACCGTTCCGCATCCCTCGATACACTTATCCACTCACCCACGATCTAACACGATCTCCACCTCTCACTACGTGGGTGACACATGTCATGCGAATGAGAAGGGTCAGGGGCACGTTCGTCCAATTTCTTCGGGCGAGCAGTTTTTCACCATGGCTATAAATACCCCTCCTTCCCTTCCTCACTTCTTTTACTCCGCTCGACCTCTCTCTCCAACTCGATCTTCTCAAACCCTAGCGCCGCCGCTACTTCATCGCCGCCGGTGAGGAAGAGCTTCACTGCCTCGACCTCGTCGCCGACGTACTCGCGCCGACCACGGAAATCTTCACTCCGCCGCCGCCGTAGCCATCTTCCTCCGCCAAGTTAGGGCGTGGAAGATCTGCACAGACGAACTTCACATCTCCTCACTCCAGTTCGTCGTGTTCTTCATCCAGGGTAAATAAAAGTTACTTTTACTTCCCTCGTTGATCCGAATGATTATCTACAAAATCTTCAAAGGTGTTTTTCTTCATATCTTCACACACTAAACACCTCACAAGTCATCTGTTCTTGATTCGTTTCTCTAAGCATCATTTTTCTTCAAGATTCCTCAATTATGTGGATCTTCGATCTATACAACTCTGGAACCCACTGTTCAAGATATCTTCCGATATTCCGATAAATCGGCCGATTTATCGCTTATCATTGTCTGTCCGATATGATAAATGGGCCGATAAATCAGCCGATATGGCGATAAATCGGCCGATATGCCGATAAACTGGCTGATTTACCCCTTATCATGGGTCGACCGATAAGTTCCCGATAAGCGATATCCCCAACATTGCTGGAACCTAAGACAAAGAACGCTTAGTGAAAATCTTCAAGACTCATCTGGTCAAATTCCTCAAACCTGTTCATTTTGAAAAACCTTCTGAGAACGCATATGACCTCTCCAAATTCCTCACAACTATACTCTGTTCACAGGTACACATGTCAGCTGCTGAATCACTAGGTTTTCATCAACTTAACTCATTTGCAGCGTTCCTCGAAGAAAAGTTGCATACTTCTTTAGATAATTCGATTGTTCAACTTCCTCAACTGAAGAAAATGGCTGATGGTAAAAGGCCACAGAAGGGAGGAAAGAGGCCTAAGGTAAATACAACGTTTGAGATCCCTGATGACATATATGCTGGGTACTGCACACCTACTGAGGAAACCAAGAATGAGCGCAAAGTGCACATTTAGAAGATAGAGAGGAGATGTGAAAGAGAATGGAGGGAGTACAGATATGTCACTCCTAAGTACATGAAGAAATTCGCACTCAATCCTCCATGCCCAAGAGCTCCATTGGCACCTGGCCAAATTGCTGATCCCACCAGCCTCAAGCGAGGTGAGGACTATCCTAACGAATGGGCCAAGCGCCAAGCCAAGCTGGCTAAGCAAGCCAGAGAAGCAGTGAGGAAATTTAATGAAGACTCTGCTGCTGCTGCTGCTGCCTCTGCTGAGGCCTTTGCTGTCAAGCCAAAGAAGGCTATGTCAAAGAAGCCTGCGCGCAAGCCAAGTACTTCACCAACAATGCCCTCAAGGCCAAGTTCCTCAGCAATGCCCTCACGGCCAGAATCATCAAAGCCCTCACGGCCAATTCCTCATGCTGCTCCTATTCCTCCAAAGTCCTCAACTCCTTCGCCGAAGCCTTCAGCTGTTCTGACCAAATCCTCAACACTTGTGCATCTCGCTTCATGCCAAAGGACTGTCGGCATCTCCATTGCCTCAGGTGTCTCAGCTAGTTCCTCAGCTGCACCAAGTTCCTCAGCTGGCCCCTCACTACTGAAGACAAAGGCCGCTGCTGGACGAGGTCCACGCCCAAGTCCTCAAAAGAAGCAAGTCGCTTTCCAAGTGCCGTCTGATGAAGACGAAGCTGATGATGATGAACTTGCAGAAATCATCAGAGATAGGCAAGTCAGGGCCGCTAGAGCCAAAGGATCAGAGGTGCCACTGCTTTTGGATCTCAAGCTGATCCTTCACTACATTGATGATTAGCACAAGGACCCCAACACTCCCTTGCCCGACTTCAAGCTAACTCCTGGCCAAAGTCACATGCTGACCCACTTCATTCAAGAAGAAAAGTGGAAATTTGAGAAGGCCAGGCAGATCAAGAAAGCGCAGTACAAGAAGAAGAAATTTTTGAAGAACAACGTTGTCACTATGACAACTGATGAACTTGTAAAAATCCAATCTGAAATCAAAACCCCCAGCAATGACTTCAAAGCCTACTATGCTGATTGGCAAGGAGCCAAAGTTAGATTTGTAAAGATAACTGAACAATTCACTTCAAATGTTGCTGCCCAACGCAACAGGAAATTCCTCAGGCTGAAGCATCTGCTCAGCCGACTGAAGAACATGCCAGCACCACTGATGAAAATCAGGCTGCTGAAGAAAATGTGAGTTCCAGTGCTGATGACTGCACTCCAGCTGCTGAAGAAATTGCCAGGGCATCCACTTGTGGTGCGCCTGAAGAAATTGAAGAAATCAGGGCAACTGCATCAGTTGTGCCTAAAGAAAATCAACCAGATTCCTCAGCTGCTCCTGCACCAACTTCAACTCCAATCCTTCCATCTGCATCAGATGTGAAGAAGACCAATGCTGTAGAGCGTGCTGCAGTGAAGAAAAGGAAAGCATCAGCTGCTTCAGATTCTTCAGCTCTGAAGAAAATGAAGCCTATGACAAGTTCATTTGCACATCTGATTGATGTTGTTCCCATCTCAACCAGGACATCAAAGGACCTTGTTCCTTTTGATGAAGAATATGTGATCCCCAGTGGATCTGATGAAGAAACTCATTCTGCTGCCTCGTCTAAACCATTGGATGAAGAAATTGAAGTGGATGCGATCCCTTCAACACCTATCATCTCCTTGCCTATGCCTCAGTTCACAGTTGAAGAGGCTGGCGTTGAAGAAATGGAAGATGATGATGTGGACATTGGCTGCTCCACACCCGTCATTAGTGATGAATTCTGGGAAAGTCAGCATCCAAACTCTCCAATGTTCACTCCTCTATAGCAAATTCCTCAGTCCCCCACACAAACTGTTCACATGGGCTCTGAAGAAACTCATCCCACTGCATCTGTCCATGAGGAAATTCTAGCCACTAGCGCTGATGAAACTGCTGCTGCTGCACAACCAACTACGCAGACTGCCACTGAGGAGGAACCAGAAATTCCTCAGCCTGAAGAACCTGCGATTGAGATTCCTGAAGTCGTGATGCAACTCACTGACACTCCTCTGCTGAAGCCATAGGATCCATTCTCACGCAAGCAAAAGTTCAAGGCTGATGATTTCTTCGGCGAGCACGTATTCTTCGAAGATTACAACCCATATGACTCTGCTCGCATTAGGAAGAGGCGTTTCTGGACTGCCAGTCAAGCAAATTTCTATTCCTCAATGCTGTTCAACAAGGAGAAGATTTTCTACCATGAGCATATTCCTCACGTGGATATGGAATCTCTGCCATGCTTCGCACCAGTCCTCAGTGTTCTTCACGACGCTGGGCTGCTCAACTTTTGCTCTGACATCTACGATTGAAATGAGGAACTGATTCTTCAATTCTATGCAACGCTGCACATCACCGGAGATGCTGAAGATGTGAATTCATGGGTGCTGGACTGGATGTCTGAAAACACTCACTACACTGCACCAACCTCTGAATTGCTTCGTGCTCTACCACTCAGTCCTCCCCTTGAAGAAGCTCGCTGCATCTACAGTGAACCTGAGCTCACACATCATTACATGCAGGTGCTGATGAAACCTTTGAAGCCAGGTCAAGCACCAAGAACCAAATTCCTCGAGAAGGAATTGCTGTACATGCCCAGAACTGTCTATCGTATTCTTACAAGGACAATCAGTCCTATCAAAGGCCACGACTCATCTGATGAGGAAATTGTTGGCATCATGAAGAATCTGGTATTCAACATCATTCATGGCATTCCTGTCAATTATCACAATTTCTTCATGAGGACTATGGCTAATGTTGCACTGTCTCCGTTTGAGCTGAAGCCTTATGCACCTTGGATCATGAGATTCCTCAGGACAAGGTCTTCACTCAACTACAAAGCTGATTTCCAGGATCATCTCAGCTACTTGCCCCCAATTGAAGTCCTCAAGCAGACATATTCCTCAGTTGATGGAAAGGGCAAGGCACCAGTTGTAATTGATGAAGGCATTCGTCCATTGGATGGTCAGTTTCGCAAAGCTGCATCTTATTCCACCAATGATGACTCTGCCACACATGACTCTGCCAATGCACCTAAGTCCACTCCTCAAGCCACTGCTCCGCGCGTGATGACTGACCGTGAACTTCTGCTTAGTCTTCACCAGAAGGTGGATCGAAATCACAAATGGGTTAAGTGTCAGTTTGGTTCACTTCTTCACAACATGAATGCCACACACAATGCAGTGAAGAAAAACCACTACTACCTCCATCAAGTCTTCGGTAGCACATGGGCAATCCTGTCACATCTGTATGGTGAAGAAGATTTGAAGAACATGGGTCTTAATGAAGATTTTGACTGGTCTGCACCTCCACCGAAGAAATTCAAGAAGGTCAAGGTTCCTTCTCTGGTGGCCAGCTCATATTCTTCATCACGCGACACTGATGAACATGAAGATTTGGACGACACTACGGCAGGCCCTACATCAACAAACGACCCCAACAACGCTGGTGCTCCTTCATCAACATGATTATCTTCAGCGGCGTTAGTCCTCATTTTCGATCTTTTTGGTCATTCGATGACAAAGGGGGAGAAATATGAGTCAGTCTTCTAGCGGGTCTACTATATGGGCGTTTTTTTGCTAAGTTACAACTCTCGTTCTTTTGAAACTTTATTGGATCGAGTTGTAATCTTAAACTCGATGGTGCTCTGATACTTTTGATGCACTGTGCTCTGATACTCTTGATGCACTATTCTGCATGCTTATTCCTTGTTAATATTATTGCACGCATGCTGAATTTCATCAGGCACCACATTTCATCATGCATTTCAAAGACTTATAGGTTAAGGGACTAATGCGTGTGTGAGTGTACACAGGTCTATAAGTCTATGAGGAGTTTGATAGTTACAAGAAAAGTCGACCCCTAAAAATGAATATCTTTGACTGAAGATTTTGGTTTTTCTGAAGACTTTCATGAAGACTTTGAAAGTGAAGAAATTGGTGTGTCCGTGAAGACTTGATATTCATGCGAGAAATATGAAGCTTGAAGACTTCCGTTTTCATAGTTTTGTTTTTCTCTTTCTTGAGTCATAGGAAACACTGTACTGTTAAAGGGGGTCGAGGAAATACTAAGAAAATTTTTCCATGTGATGCTCAACTCAAATCCTACACCTACTAATCCCTTCGAGTGAAGCCATTGGAAATCTCATACAGTTCAGTCAATTTCTTCAGTGACAGAGATAAAGTTCTTCTGGTCTCTGAGGAATTTTTCCTGACTGAGGAGTTAGGAATTTGCCAGTGCGGATTGCCTACACAGTGAGGAACATGATAGCCTTGAGGATTTTGCTACTCAAAATTCCGACCATTGCTGTGCTATGCGCCAGCTGTCCCAAAATATCTATCCACCTAACGGTCATATCATTGAAGGGCATTTATGTCTTATCATGTCGGGCTGCTCCCTAGGCTATAAATAGCCGTCCCCTACAACCACTAGCTGGTTGGCTGCTCCGAGAGAAACTGACACTTGTCATTTGAGAGAAACCCATCCTCCGAGGACTTTGAGCGAAAATCATCAAGTGAGGAAAAACCAAAAACCCAAAACCCAAACACCTACAAACCCCAAATGATTGAGCATCACTGAAGAGATTGATCCTGAGTGGATCCGACGCCTGTACCTTTGAAGACTGTGCTTCTTCTAGACGGTTAGGCATCATGGTCTACAGCATCCAAGAGGAATTGTGGATCGCCGAGTGACCAAGTTTGTGAAGGTTTGGAAGTCGCCTGAAGACTTACCACGAGTGATTGGATGAGGTCTGTGTGACCTTAGTTCAAGGAGAATATAGTGAGGACTGGGTGTCTTGGACTAAGTGTCCTTGACTGGGTGTCCGGGATTGTGTGTCCTCGAGTTTAAATACTCAACCACTCCAACCAGACGTACAACTGAGACAGCAGTTGGAACTGGTCTACCAAATCATTGTCTTCACCGAGCTTACTGGTTTTATTTCTTCAACTCTTTCATTTCCTCATAACTGTGTTGTATGTTTGTTCATATCTGTGCTTGAAGACTTTGGCTGAAGACTTTCTCAATTTCCTCAATTCAATTTCTTCAGTCTGTTTGTCTTCGTCCTGAGTTATCCTGTGATTACGCTTCCTGTACTCTGTGCCTGTCTTCATTTCATCATGATGACTATGCTTGTATTCTGTTGTGTTTACTTTTGAGTACTTATTCCTCTGCTAGTAGTTCTTCGCTAAGGAATTTCCTCACCAGCAAATTCCTCAGTGAAGAATTTCATAAAAATCGCCTATTCACCCCCCTTTAGTCGATATAACGCACTTTCATCAAAATAACATGGCCAAAGAAAGCTATCCCTACAAAATCATATAGTCTGGCTATGCTCCATCTTCACCACACAAAATATTTAAATCATGCACAACCCCAATGATAAGCCAAGCAATTGTTTCATACTTTTGATGTTCTCAAACTTTTTCAATCTTCACGCAATACATGAGCGTGAGCCATGGACATATCACTATAGGTGGAATAGAATGGTGGTTGTGGAGAAGCCAAAAAGGGAGAAGATAGTCTCACATCAACTAGGCGTATCAACGGGCTATGGAGATGCCCATCAATAGATATCAATGTGAGTGAGTAGGGATTTCCATGCAACGGATGCACTAGAGCTATAAATTTATGAAAGCTCAAAAGAAACTAAGTGGGTGTGCATCCAACTTGCTTGCTCATGAAGACCTAGGGCATTTTAAGGAAGCCCATCATTGGAATATACAAGCCAAGTTCTATAATGAAAGATTCCCACTAGTATATGAAAGTGACAACATAGGAGACTCTCTATCATGAAGATCATGGTGCTACTTTGAAGCACAAGTGTGGTAAAAGGATAGTAGCATTGCCCCTTCTCTCTTTTTCTCTCTCTTTTTTATTTTTTTATTTGGGCCTTCTCTTTTTTATGGCCTCTTTCTTTCTTTCTTTTTATTTGGGCTTCTTTGGCCTCTTTTATTTATTTACTTTCGTCCGGAGTCTCATCCCGACTTGTGGGGGAATCATAGTCTCCATCATCCTTTCCTCACTGGGACAATGCTCTAATAATGATGATCATCACACTTTTATTTTCTTACAACTCAAGAATTACAACTCGATACTTAGAACAAGATATGACTCTATATGAATGCCTCCGGCGGTGTACCGGGATGTGCAATGATGCATGAGTGACATGTATGAAAGAATAATGAACGGTGGCTTTGCCACAAATATGATGTCAACTACATGATCATGCAAAGCAGTATGACAATGATGGAGCGTGTCATAATAAACGGAACGGTGGAAAGTTGCATGGCAATATATCACAGAATGGCTATGGAAATGCCATAATAGGTAGGTATGGTGGCTGTTTTGAGGAAGGTATATGGTGGGTGTATGATACCGGCGAAAGGTGCGCGGTATTAGAGAGGCTAGAAAAGGTGGAAGGGTGAGAGTGCGTATAATCCATGGACTCAACATTAGTCATAAAGAACTCATATACTTATTGCAAAAATCTACAAGTTATCAAAGCAAAGTATTATGCGCATGCTCCTAGGGGGATAGATTGGTAGGAAAAGACCATCGCTCGTCCCCGACCGCCACTCATAAGGAAGACAATCAATAAATAAATCATGCTCCGACTTCATCACATAACGGTTCACCATACGTGCATGCTACATGAATCACAAACTTCAACACAAGTATTTCTCAAATTCACAACTACTCAACTAGCATGACTCTAATATTACCATCCTCATATCTCAAAACAATCATCAAGTATCAAACTTCTCTTAGTATTCAACACACTCGTAAGAGAATTTTATTATTCTTGAATACCTAGCATATTAGGATTTTAAGCAAATTACCATGCTATTTAAGACTCTCAAAATAATCTAAGTGAAGCATGAGAGTTCATCTATTTCTTCAAAACAAAACTACCACATGCTCTAAAAGATATAAGTGAAGCACTAGAGCAAATGACAAACTACTTTGAAAGATATAAGTGAAGATTAATGAGTAGTCGAATAATTGTGCAACTATGTGAAGACTCTCCCATTCAATAATTTCAGACCTTGATACTTTATTTAAACAGCAATCAAAACTAAATAAAATGACATCTAAGAATAGCAAACATCATGTGAAGAAGTAAAAACTTAGGATCAACCGATACTAACCGATAGTTGTTGAAGAAGAAAGGTGGGATGCCAACCGGGGCATACCCAAGCTTAGATGCTTGAGACTTCTTGAAATATTATCTTGGAATGCCTTGTGCATTCCCAAGATTGAGCCTTTGTGTCTCCTTAATTCCTCTCATATCACGGTCTCCCTAAACCTCAAAAGCTTCATCCACACAAAACTCAACAAGGACTCGTGAGATAAGTTAGTATAAACCATTGCCAAAACCTTATCATACTCACCTGTAGCAAATCACTAAAAAATATTATTCAACATTTCATACTAAATGCCTCTGCATATTTAATAGTCCTATCCTCAAATAGAATCATTAAAGAAGCAAACATATGCAAACAATGCAAACATAACAGCAATCTGCCTAAACAGGATAGTCTGTAAAGAATGCTGCAACATCCATACTTCCCTAGCTCCAAAAATTATGAAAGAAAATTCTCACTGTAGTAAATTTATCAGAGCTTAATATGCAAAAGGTTTCAACATTTTATCACATTCTGACTTTTCTAGGGAATTATTGCAACAGCGGTAAACTTTCTGTTTTCAAACAGCAACATGTATACTTGTAACATAGGCATAGTAAAGACTATCAATGCCACTTTCATTGAAATAAAAGATGCAAAACATTGTCTAAATAACAGCATGCAAATCCTACCAAAATAAATTGACGCTCCAAGCAAAACACATATCATGTGGCGAATAAAAATATAGCTCCAAGTAAAGTTACCGATGAACGAAGACGAAAGAGGGGATGCCTTCCGGGGCATCCCCAAGCTTAGGCTCTTGCCACTCCTTATTCCATAGTCCATCAAATCCTTACCCAAAACTTGAAAAATTCACAACACAAAACTTAACAGAAAACTCATAAGCTCCGTTAGTATAAGAAAATAAATCACCACTTCAAGGTACTGTAATGAACTCATTATTTATTTATATTGGTGTCAAACCTACTATATTACAACTTCTCTATGGTTTATAAACTATTTTACTAGCCATAGATTCATCAAAATAAGTAAACAACACATGAAAAACAGAATCTGTCAAAAACAGAACAGTCTGTAGTAATCTGGATCAAACATATACTTCTTGAACTCATAAAATTCTCAAATAAATTGCTGGACCTGAGGAATTTATCTATTAATCATCCGAAAAAAGAATTAACTAAATAGGACTCTCCAAATAAAAATGGCAGCAATTCTCGTGAGTGCTAAAGTTTCTGTGTTTTTACAGCATGATCAACAAGACTTTCCCCAAGTCTTCCCAAAGGTTCTACTTGGCACAAACACTAATTAAAAGCATAAAACCACATCTAAACAGAGGCTAGATGAATTATTTATTACTAAACAGGAGCAAAAAGTAAGGAACTAAAATAAAATTTGGTTGCTCCCAACAAGCGCTATCGTTTAACGCCCCTAGCTAGGCATGATGATTTCAATTGTGCTCACATAAAAGATAAGAATTGAAACATAAAGAGAGCATCATGAAGAATATGACTAGCACATTTAAGTCTAACATACTTCCTATGCATAGGGATTTTGTGAGCAAACAACTTGGAACAAGAATCAACTTGCATAGGACGGTAAAACAAGCATAACTTCAAAACTTTAATCACATAGAGAGGAAACTTGATATTATTGCAATTCCTACAAGCATATATTGCTCCCTCATAATAATTTTCAGTAGCATAATGAACGAATTCAACAATATAACCAACACCTAAAGCATTCTTTTCATGATCTATAAGCATAGAAATTTTATTACTCTCCACATAAGCAAATTTCTTCTCATGAATAATAGTGGGAGCAAACTCAACAAAATAACTATAATGTGATTGAAAATTAAGATCAAGATGACAAGTTTCATGGTTATCATTATTCTTTAAAGCATACGTGTCATCACAATAATCATCATAGATAGGAGGCATGCTTTCATCATAGTAAATTTGCTCATCAAAGCTTGGGGGGCAAAAAATATCATCCTCATCAAACATAGTTTCCCCAAGCTTGTGGCTTTGCATATCATTAGCATCATGGATATTCAAGGAATTCATACTAAAAACATTGCAATCATGTTCATCATTCAAATATTTAGTGCCAAACATTCTAATGCATTCTTCTTCTAGCACTTGAGCACAATTTTCCTTGCCATCATACTCACGAAAGATATTAAAAAGATGAAGTGTATGAGATAAACTCAATTCCATTGTTTTATAGTTTTCTTTTATAAACTAAACTAGTGATAAAACAAGAAACTAAAAGACTCGATTGCAAGATCTAAAGATATACCTTCAAGTGCTAACCTCCCCAGCAACGGTGCCAGAAAAGAGCTTGATGTCTACTACACAACCTTCTTCTTGTAGACGTTGTTGGGCCTCCAAGTGCAGAGGTTTGTAGGACAGTAGCAAATTTCCCTCAAGTGGATGACCTAAGATTTATCAATCCGTAGGAGGCGTAGGATGAAGATGGTCTCTCTCAAGCAACCCTGCAACCAAATAACAAAGAGTATCTTGTGTCCCCAACACACCCAATAGAATGGTAAATTGTATAGGTGCACTAGTTCGGCGAAGAGATGGTGATACAAGTGGTATATGGATAGTAGATAAAGGTATTTGTAATCTGAAATAATAAAAACAGCAAGGTAACGAATGATAAAAGTGAGCGTAAACGGTATTGCAATGTGTGGAAATAAGGTCTAGGGTTCATACTTTTACTAGTGCAAGTCCTCTCAACAATAATAACATAATTGGATCATATAACTATCCCTCAACATGCAACAAAGAGTCACTCCAAAGTCACTAATAGCAGAGAACAAACGAAGAGATTATGGTAGGGTACGAAACCACCTCAAAGTTATTCTTTCCAATCAATCCGTTGGGCTATTCCTATAAGTGTCACAAACAGCCCTAGAGTTCGTAGTAGAATAACAGCTTAAGACACAAATCAACCAAAACCCTAATGTCACCTAGATACTCCAATGTCACCTCAAGTATCCGTGGGTATGATTATATGATATGCATCACACCATCTCAGATTCATCTATTCAACCAACACAAAGGACCTCAAATAGTGCCCCAAAGTTTCTACCGGAGAATCATGACGAAAACGTGTGCCAACCCCTATGCATAGGTTCATGGGAGGAACCTGCAAGTTGATCACCAAAACATACATCAAGTGAATCACGTGGTATCCCATTGTCACCACAGATACGCACGGCAAGACATACATCAAGTGTTCTCAAATCTTTAAAGACTCAATCCGATAAGATAACTTCAAAGGGGAAACTCAATTCATTACAAGAGAGTAGAGGGGGAGGAGAAACATAAGATCCAACTATAATAGCAAAGCTCGCGATACATCAAGATCGTGTCAAATCAAGAACACGAGAGAGAGAGAGAGAGAGAGAGATCAAACACTTAGCTACTGGTACATACCCTCAACCCTGAGGGAAAACTACTCCCTCCTCGTCATGGAGAGCACCGGGATGATGAAGATGGCCACCGGAGAGAGATTGCCCCCTCCGGCAGGGTGCCGAAATGGGTCTAGATTGGTTTTCAGTGGCTACGGAGGCTTCTGGAGACGGAACTCCCGATCTATTGTGCTCTCTGGAAGTTTTAGGATACGTGGGTATATATGGGTGAAAGGAGTACGTCGGTGGACCGAAGGGGTGGCCACGAGGCAGGGGGTGCGCCCTAGAGGGGTGGGCGCCCCCTGCCCTCGTGAGCTCCTCCTTCATCTTCTGACGTAGGGTCCAAGTCTATCTGGTAGGTTTCCTTCCAAAAATAACTTCTCCAGTTGATTTCGTTCCGTTTCGACTCCGTTTGATATTCCTTTTCTTCGAAACACTGAAATAGGCATAAAAAAGCAAATCTGGGCTGGGCCTCCGGTTAATAGGTTAGTCCCAAAAATAATATAAAAGTAGAAAATAAAGCCCAATATTGCCCAAAATAGTAGATAATATAGCATGGAGCAATCAAAAATTATAGATACCTTGGAGACGTATCAGACCTCCTCAATGACGTAAGGGCCTTCCCATTTAGAAAGGAGTTTGCCTGCAAAAAATCTTAAACGAGAGTTGTATAGCAATACATAATCACCTACATTAAACTCACGTTTTTGTATCCTTTTGTCATGCCATCTTTTAACTTTTTCTTTAAACAGTTTGGCATTCTCATAGGCCTGGGTTCTCCATTCATCAAGTGAGCTAATGCCAAAAAGCCTCTTCTCATCGGCAAGTTTGAAATCATAATTGAGCTCTTCAATGGCCCAATATGCCTTATGTTCTAATTCAAGAGGTAAGTGGCATGCTTTACCATAAACCATTTTATATGGAGACATACCCATAGGATTTTTATATGTAGTTCTATAGGCCCATAATGCATCATCAAGTTTCTTTGACGAATTCTTTCTAGATCTATTGACGGTCTTTTGCAAAATTAATTTAAGCTCTCTATTACTTAATTCTACTTGACCACTAGACTGCGTGTGATACGGAGATGCAATTCTATGATTAACATCATAGTTAGCAAGCATTTTACGGAAAGCACCATGAATAAAATGTGAACCACCATCAGTCATTAAGTATCTAGTGTTGGGGAACGTAGCATAAATTCAAAATTTTCCTACGTGTCACCAAGGTCTATCTATGGAGTCATCTAGCAATGAGGGAGGAGTGGATCTACATACCCTTGTAGATCGCGCGCGGAAGCGTTCAAGAGAATGGGGTTGATGGAGTCGTACTCGTCGTGATCCAAATCACCGATGATCCTAGCGCCGAACGGACGGCACCTCCGTGTTCAACACACGTACGGAGCAGCGACGTCTCCTCCTTCTTGATCCAGCAAGGGGGAAGGAGAGGTTGATGGAGATCCGGCAGCACGATGGCGTGGTGGTGGAAGTAGCGGGATTCCAACAGGGCTTCGCCAAGCGCTGCGGGAGGAGGGAGATGTGTCATGGGAGGGAGAGGGAGGCGCCAGGGCTTAGGTGCGGCTGCCCTCCCTTCCCCCCACTATATATAGGGCCAAGGGAGAGGGGGGGGTGCAGCCTTGGCCCTTCCCCCAAGGAAGGGTGCGGCCAGGGAGGAGTCCATCCCCCCCAAGTCACCTAGGAGGTGCCTTCCCCCTTTAGGACTCTTTCTTTCCCTTATCTCTTGGCGCATGGGCCTCTTGGGGCTGTTGCCCTTGGCCCATATAGGCCAAGGCGCACACCCCTACAGCCCATGTGCCCCCCCGAGGCAGGTGGACCCCCTTGGTGGACCCCCGGACCCCTTTCGGCACTCCCGGTACAATACCGATAATGCGCGAAACTTTTCCGGTGACCAAAACAAGACTTCCCGTATATAAATCTTTACCTCTGGACCATTCCGGAACTCCTTGTGACGTCCGGGATCTCATCCGGGACTCCGAACAACTTTCGGGTTACCGCATACTAATATCTCTATAACCCTAGCATCACCGAACCTTAAGTGTGTAGACCCTACGGGTTCGGGAGACATGCAGACATGACCGAGATGACTCTCCGGTCAATAACCAACAGCGGGATCTGGATACCCATGTTGGCTCCCACATGTTCCACGATGATCTCATCGGATGAACCACGATGTCAAGGACTTAATCAATCCCGTATACAATTCCCTTTGTCTAGCGGTACGATACTTGCCCGAGATTCGATCGTCGGTATCCCGTTACCTTGTTCAATCTCGTTACCGGCAAGTCCCTTTACTCGTTTCATAACACATCATCCCGTGATCAACTCCTTGATCACATTGTGCACATTATGATGATGTCCTACCGAGTGGGCCCAGAGATACCTATCCGTTTACACGGAGTGACAAATCCCAGTCTCGATTCGTGCCAACCCAACAGACACTTTCGGAGATACCTATAGTATACCTTTATAGCCACCCAGTTACGTTGTGACGTTTGGCACAACCAAAGCACTCCTACGGTATCCGGGAGTTGCACAATCTCATGGTCTAAGGAAATGATACTTGACATTAGAAAAGCTTTAGCATACGAACTACATGATCTTGTGCTAGGCTTAGGATTGGGTCTTTGTCCATCACATCATTCTCCTAATGATGTGATCCCGTTATCAATGACATCATATGTCCATGGTCAGGAAACCGTAACCATCTATTGATCAACGAGCTAGTCAACTAGAGGCTTACTAGGGACATGGTGTTGTCTATGTATCCACACATGTATCTGAGTTTCCTATCAATACAATTCTAGCATGGATAATAAACGATTATCGTGAACAAGGAAATATAATAATAACTAATTTATTATTGCCTCTAGGGCATATTTCCAACAGTCTCCCACTTGCACTAGAGTCAATAATCCAGTTCACATCGATATGTGATTAACACTCAAGGTCACATCCCCATGTGACTAACACCCAAAGAGTTTACTAGAGTCAATAATCTAGTTCACATTACCATGTGATTAACACTCGATGAGTTCTGGGTTTGAACATGTTATGCTTGTGAGAGATGTTATAGTCAACGGGTCTGAATCTTTCAGATCCGTATGTACTTTGCAAATCTCTATGTCATCTAGTAGATGCAGATACTACGCTATATTTGGTGCCATTTCAAATAACTGTTCTACTTGGAGCTATTCTAAATTGTTGCTCCATTATACGTATCCGGTATCTCTACTCAGAGCTATCCGGATAGGTGTTAAGCTTGCATCGACGTAACTCTTTACGTCGAACTCTTTATCACCTCCATAACCGAGAAACATATCCTTATTCCTCTAAGGATAATTTAGACCGCTATCTGCTGATCTACTCCTAGATTACCTTTGTACCCTCTTGCCAGATATGTGGCAAGGCACACATCAGGTGCGGTACTCAGCATGGCATACCGTATAGAGCCTATGACAAAAGCATAGGGGACGACCTTCGTCCTTCCTCTTTCTTCTGCCGTGGTTGAGCTTTAAGTCTTAACTTCATACCTTACAACTCAGGCAAGAACTCCTTCTTTGACTGGTCCATCTTGAACACCTTCAAGATCATGTCAAGGTATGTGCTCATTTGAAAGTACCATTAAGAATTTTGATCTATCCTTATAGATCTTGATGCTCAATGTTCAAGTAGCTTAATCCAGGCTTTCCATTGAAAAATACTTTCCAAATAACCCTATATGCTTTCCAGAAATTCTACGTCATTTCTGATCAACAATATGTCAACATATATTTATCAGAAATTCTATAGTGCTCCCACTCACTTCTTTGGAAACACAAGTTTCTCATAAACTTTGTATACGCCCAAAACTTTGATCATCTTATCGAAGCATACATTCCAACTCCGAGATGCTTACTCCAGTCCTTAGAAGGATTGCTGGAGCTTTGCATACTTATTAGCATCTTTCAGGATTAACAAAACCTTCCGGTTGTATCACATACAACCTTTCCTCAAAAATCATCGAGGAAACAATGGTTTTTTTGGCATCCTATCTACAAGATTTCACAAATAATGCAGTAATTGCTAATATAATTCCAACAGACTCTTAGCATTGCTACGAGTGAGAAAGTCTCATCGCAGTCAACTCCTTGAACTTGTCGGAAAACATCTTAACGATAAGTCGAGCTTTCTTAATGGTGATACCTACCATCATTGTCCGTCTTCCTTTTAAAATCCATATGTACCTAACAGCCTTACGACCATCAAGTAGTTCTCCCAAAGTCTACACTTTGTTTTCATATATGGATCCTCTCTCGGATTATATGGCCTCGAGCCATTTTGGAACCCAGGCCCACCATCGCTTCTCCATAGCTCGTAGGTTCATTGTTGTCTAGCAACATGACTTCCAAGACAGGATTACGTACCACTCTGAAGTAGTACGCATCCTTGTCATCCCACCAGGTTTGGTAGTGACTTGATCTGAAGTTTCATGATCACTATCATAAGCTTCCACTTCAATTGGTGTAGGTGCCACAGGAACAATTCCTGTGCCTTGCCACACACTAGTTGAAGAGACGGTTCAATAACCTCATCAAGTCTCCACCATCCTCCCATTCAATTCTTTCGAGAGAAACTTTTCCTCGAGAAAGGACCCGATTCTAGAAACAATCCCTTATTGCTTTCGGATCTGAGACAGGAGGTATACCCAACTGTTTTGGGTGTCCTATGAAGATGCATTTATCCGCTTTGGGTTCGAGCTTATCAGCCTGAAACTTTTTCACATAAGCGTCGCAGCCCCAAACTTCTAAGAAATGACAGCTTAGGTTTCTCTAAACCATAGTTCATATGGTGTCATCTCATCGGAATTACGTGGTGCCCTATTTAAAGTGAATGTGGTTGTCTTTAATGCCTAACCCATAAACTATCGTGGTAATTCGATAAGAGACATCATGATATGCATCATATCCAATAGGGTGCAGTTATGATGTTCGGACACACCATCACACTATGGTGTTCCAGGCTGTATTAGTTGTGAAACAATTTCCACAATGTCTTAATTCTGTGCCAAACTCGTAATTCAGATATTCATCTCTATGATCATATCATAGATATTTTATCCTCTTGTCACGGCGATCTTTCAACTTCACCCTGAAATTACTTGAACCTTTCAATAATTCAGACTCGTGATTCATCAAGTAAATATACTCAACATCTACTCGAATCATCTATGAAGTAAGAACATAACGATATCCACTACATGCCTCAGCACTCATTGGATTGCACACATCAAAATGTATTACTTCCAACAAGTTGCTTTCTAGTTCCATTTTACTGAAAACGAGGCTTTCAGTCATTTTGCCCATGTGGTATGATTTGCATGTCTCAAGTGATTCAAAATCAAGTGAGTCCAAACGGTCCATTTGCATGGAGTTTCTTCATGCATATACACCAATAGACATGGTTCGCATGTCTCAAACCTTTCAAAACAAGTGAGCCCAAAGATCCATCAACATGGAACTTCTTCATGCGTTTTATACCGATATGACTTACATGGCAGTGCCACAAGTAGGTGGTACTATCATTACTATCTTTTGGCATGAACATGTGTATCACTACGATCGAGATTCAATAAACCATTCATTTCAGGTGTAAGACCATTGAAGGTATTATTCAAATAAACAGAGTAACCATTATTCTCTTTAAATGAATAACCGTATTGCGATAGACATAATCCAATCATGTCTATGCTCAACGCAAACACCAATCTCGATGGTAGAGGGAGCGTACGATATTTGATCAAGCTTGGAAATACTTCCAACACATATCGTCATCTCACCTTTAGCTAGTCTCCGTTTATTCCGTAGCTTTTATTTCGAGTTACTAACACTTAGCAACCGAACCGGTATCTAATACCCTGGTGCTACTAGGAGTACTAGTAAAGTACACATTAACATAATACATCCAATATACTTCTATCGACCTTGCCAGCCTTCTTATCTACCAAGTATCTAGGGTAATTCTGCTCCAGTGGCTGTTCCCTTTATTACAGAAGCACTTAGTCTTGGCTTTGGGTTCAACCTTGGGTTTCTTCACTAGAGCAGCAGCTGATTTGCCGTTTCATGAAGCATCCCTTTTTGCCCTTGCCCTTCTTGAAACTAGTGGTTTCACCAACCATCAACAATTGATGCTCCTTCTTGATCTCTACTTTTGTGGTGTCAAACATCGCGAATATCTCAAGGATCATCATATATGTCCCTGATATATTATAGTTCATCACGAAGCTCAAGCATCTTGGTGGTAATGACTTCGGAGAACCATCACTATTTCATCTGGAAGATCAACTCCCACTCAATTCAAGCGATTGTTGTACTCAGACAATCTGAGCACAAGTTCAACAATTGAGCTTTTCTCCCTTAGTTTGCAGGCTAAGAAAATCGTCGGAGGTCTTATACCTCTTGACGTGGGCACGAGCCTGAAATCCCAATTTCAGCCCTTGAAACATCTCATATGTTTCGCGACGTTTCAAAACGTCTTCGGTGCCTCAACTCTAAGCCGTTTAACTGAACTATCACGTAGTTATCAAAATGTGTATGTCAGATGTTCGCAACATCCATAGACAATGTTCGAGGTTCAACACACTGAGCGGTGCATTAAGGACATAAGCCTTCTATGAAGCAATGAGGACAAACCTCAGTTTACGGACCTAGTCCGCATAATTACTACTATCAACTTTCAACTAAATTTTCTCTAGGAAATATCTAAACAGTAGAACTGAAGCGCGAGCTACGACATAATTTGCGAAGACCTTTTGACTATGTTCAGGATAATTAAGTTCATCTTGTGAACTCCCACTCAGATAGACATCCCTCTAGTCATCTAAGTGATTACATGATCCGAGTCAACTAGGCCGTGTCCGATCATCACGTGAGACGGACTAGTCATCATCGGTGAACATCTTCATGTTGATCGTATCTACCATACGACTCATGCTCGACCTTTCGGTCTCTTGTGTTCTGAGGCCATGTTTGTACATGCTAGGCTCGTCAAGTCAACCTAAGTGTTTCGCGTGTGTAAATCTGTCTTACACCCGTTGTATGTGAACGTTAGGATCTAACACCCGATCATCACGTGGTGCTTCGAAACAACGAACTGTCGCAACGGTGCACAGTTAGGGGGAACACTTTCTTGAAATTATTATGAGGGATCATCTTATTTACTACCGTCGTTCTAAGTAAACAAGATGCATAAACATGATAAACATCACATGCAATCAAATAGTGACATGATATGGCCATCATCACTTTGCTCCTCTTGATCTCCATCTTCGGGGCTCCATGATCATCATCGTCACCGGCATGACACCATGATCTCCATCATCATGATCTCTATCATCGTGTCTTCATGAAGTTGTATCGTCAACTATTACTTCTACTACTACAGCTAACAGTTAGCAATAAAGTAAAGTAATTACATGACGTTTATGTTGACACGCAGGTCATAAATAAATTAAGACAACTCCTATGGCTCCTGCCGGTTGTCATACTCATCGACATGCAAGTCGTGATTCCTATTACAAGAACATGATCAATCTCATACATCACATATATCATTCATCACATCCTTTTGGCCATATCACATCACATAGCATACCCTGCAAAAACAAGTTAGACGTCCTCTAATGTTGTTTGCATGTTTTACGTGGCTGCTATGGGTTTCTAGCAAGAACGTTTCTTACCTACGCAAAAACCACAACGTGATATGCCAATTTCTATTTACCCTTCATAAGGACCCTTTTCATCGAATCCGATCCGACTAAAGTGGGAGAGACAGACACCGGCTAGCCACCTTATGCAACTAGTGCATGTCAGTCGGTGGAACCAGTCTCATGTAAGAGTACGTGTAAGGTCGGTCCGGGCCGCTTCATCCCACAATGCCACCGAATCAAGATTGGACTAGTAACGGTAAGCATATTGAACAAAATCAACGCCCACAACTACTTTGTGTTCTACTCGTGCATAGAAACTATGCATAAACCTGGCTCTGATACCACTGTTGGGGAACGTAGCATAAATTCAAAATTTTCCTACGTGTCACCAAGATCTATCTATGGAGTCATCTAGCAACGAGGGAGGAGTGCATCTACATACCCTTGTAGATCGCGCGCGGAAGCGTTCAAGAGAACGGGGTTGATGGAGTCGTACTCGTCGTGATCCAAATCACCGATGATCCTAGCGCCGAACGGACGGCACCTCCGCGTTCAACACACGTACGGAGCAGCGACGTCTCCTCCTTCTTGATCCAGCAAGGGGGGAGGAGAGGTTGATGGAGATCCAGCAGCACGACGGCGTGGTGGTGGATGTAGCGGGATTCCAACAGGGCTTCGCCAAGCGCTGCGGGAGGAGGGAGATGTGTCATGGGAGGGAGAGGGAGGTGCCAGGGCTTAGGTGCGGCTCCCCTCCCTTCCCCCCACTATATATAGGGCCAAGGGAGAGGGGGGGCGCAGCCTTGGCCCTTCCTTCAAGGAAGGGTGCGGCCAGGGAGGAGTCCATCCCCCCCAAGGCACCTAGGAGGTGCCTTCCCCCTTTAGGACTCTTTCTTTCCCTTATCTCTTGGCGCATGGGCCTCTTGGGGCTGGTGCCCTTGGCCTATATAGGCCAAGGCGCACACCCCTACAGCCCATGTGCCCCCCGGGGCAGGTGGACCCCCTTGGTGGACCCCCGGACCCCTTTCGACACTCCCGGTACAATACCGATAATGCGCGAAACTTTTCCGGCGACCAAAACAAGACTTCCCATATATAAATCTTTACCTCTGGACCATTCCGGAACTCCTCGTGACGTCCGGGATCTCATCCGGGACTCCGAACAACTTTCGGGTTACCGCATACTAATATCTCTATAACCCTAGCGTCACCGAACCTTAAGTGTGTAGACCCTACGGGTTCGGGAGACATGCAGACATGACCGAGATGACTCTTCGGTCAATAACCAACAGCGGGATCTGGATACCCATGTTGGCTCCCACATGTTCCACGATGATCTCATCGGATGAACCACGATGTCAAGGACTTAATCAATCCCGTATACAATTCCCTTTGTCTAGCGGTACGATACTTGCCCGAGATTCGATCGTCGGTATCCCGATACCTTGTTCAATCTCGTTACCGGCAAGTCTCTTTACTCGTTTCGTAACACATCATCTCGTGATCAACTCCTTGATCACATTGTGCACATTATGATGATGTCCTACCGAGTGGGCCCAGAGATACCTCTCCGTTTACACGGAGTGACAAATCCCAGTCTCGATTCGTGCCAACCCAACAGACACTTTCGGAGATACCTGTAGTGTACCTTTATAGCCACCCAGTTACGTTGTGACGTTTGGCACACCCAAAGCACTCCTACGGTATCCGGGAGTTGCACAATCTCATGGTCTAAGGAAATGATACTTGACATTAGAAAAGCTTTAGCATACGAACTACATGATCTTGTGCTAGGCTTAGGATTGGGTCTTTGTCCATCACATCATTCTCCTAATGATGTGATCCCGTTATCAATGACATCCAATGTCCATGGTCAGGAAACTGTAACCATCTATTGATCAACAAGCTAGTCAACTAGAGGCTTACTAGGGACATGGTGTTGTCTATGTATCCACACATGTATCTGAGTTTCCTATCAATACAATTCTAGCATGGATAATAAACGATTATCATGAACAAGGAAATATAATAATAACTAATTTATTATTGCCTCTAGGGCATATTTCCAACATCTAGGGACTCCAAACCTCGGGAAAATAACTTCTTTAAGCATCTTAATAGAGGTGTTATGATCAGCACTACTAGTAGGAATAGCTTCTACCCACTTAGTAACGTAATCAACAACAACTAAAATATGTGTATACCCATTAGAGGAAGGAAACAGTCCCATATAATCAAAGCCCCAAACATCAAATGGTTCAATAACAAGTTAATAATTCATAGGCATTTCTTGATGTCTACTAATATTACCAATTCTTTGACATTCATCACAAGATAAGACAAACTTACGGGCACCTTCGAAGAGAGTAGGCCAATAAAAACCGGATTGCAATACCTTATGTGCAGTTCTATCTCCAGCATGGTGTCCTCCATAAGCCTCGGAATGACACTTGCGTATGATCTGTTCCTATTCATGCTCAGGTACACAACGTCTAATAACACCATCTACACCTTCTTTATAAAGGTGTGGGTCATCCCAAAAGTAATGTCTTAAATCATAGAAGAACTTTTTCTTTTGCTGGTATGTGAAACTAGGTGGTATGAATTTAGCAACAATGTAATTAGCATATTCAGCATACCATGAAGCAGTACGAGAAGCATTTATGAAAACTAATTTTTCATCAAGAAAGCTATCATCAATAGGTAGTGGGTCATCAAGAACATTCTCTAACCTAGACAAGTTGTCTGCAACGGGGTTCTCAGCTCCCTTTCTATCAATAATATACAAATCAAATTCTTGTAGCAAGAGAACCCATCTAATAAGTCTAGGTTTAGCATCTTTATTTTTCATAAGATATTTAATAGCAGCATGATCAGTGTGAACAGTTACTTTAGAATCAACAATATAAGGTCTGAACTTATCGCAAAGCAAATACAACTGCTAAAAATTCTTTTTCAGTAGTAGCATAATTTCTTTGGGCAGTGTCTAGAGTTTTACTAGCATATTGGATAACATTTAATTTCTTATCAACTCTTTGTCCTAGAACATCACCTATAGCATAATCACTAGCATCACACATAATTTCAAATGGTAAATTCCAATCAGGAGGCTGAACAATAGGTGCAGAAATCAAAGCTTTCTTAAGTATTTCAAATGCTTCTGTGCAATCATCATCAAAGACAAAAGGAACATCTTTTTGTAAGAGATTAGTGAGAGGCCTGGAATTTTTTGAGAAGTCTTTAATGAACCTCCTATAAAAACCAGCATGACCAAGGAAACTTCTTATACCTTTGATGTCCTTAGGACACAGCATCTTTTCAATAGCATCAACTTTAGCTTTATCAACTTGAATACCTCTTTCAGAAATTTTATGCCCCAAGACAATACCTTCATTAACCATAAAGTGGCACTTCTCCCAATTCAAGACAAGATTAGTTTATTCACATCTCTGCAAAACTCGATCAAGGTTGCTTAAGCAATCATCAAAAGAAGTTCCATATACGGAGAAATCATCCATGAAAACCTCAACAATATTTTCACAAAAATCAGAGAATATAGCAGTCATACATCTTTGAAAGGTAGCAGGTGCATTGCATAAACCAAAAGGCATACGTCTATAAGCAAAGGTACTGAAAGGGCAAGTGAAAGTTGTCTTTTCTTGATCCTCTTTTGACACAGGCATTTGAGAGAAACAATAATAACCATCTAGAGCGCAAAAATGTGTATGTTTGGATAATCTTTCTAGCATTTGATCAATAAAAGGTAAAGGGTAATGATCCTTTTTAGTAGCTTTATTTAATTTGCATAAATCAATTACCATTCTATAACCTGTAACATTTTTTTGTGGGATCAATTCATCTTTATCATTAGGAACAACAGTAATACATCCCTTCTTAGGGACACAATGGACATGACTTACCCATTGACTATCAACAACGGGATAAATTATACCTGTCTCTAGAAGCTTTAGTATTTCTTTTCTTACCACTTCTTTCATCTTAGAATTTAACCATCATTGGTGATCAACAATCGGTTTAGCGTCTTTCTCCACTTTTATTTTGTGCTGGCATAGAGTGGGACTAATGCCCTTAAGATCATCAAGAGTATATCCAATAGCAGCATGGTGCTTCTTTAGAGTTTTCAATAATTTCTTTTCTTCATGCTCTAAAAGGTTAGCACTAATAATAATAGTATATATCTCTTTCTCATCAAGATAAGCATATTTAAGAGTATCAGGCAAAGGTTTAAGCTCAAACACGGGATCACCCTTGGGTGGAGGAGGATCCCCTAAAATTTCAACAGGCAAGTTGAGTTTCAAAATAGGTCCCTGTTTAAAGAATACTTCATCTATTTCCCTTCTTTCATTCATAAACATATCATTTTCATGGTCGAGCAAATATTGTTCTAAAGGATCATTAGGAGGCACGGCAATAGAAGCAAGACCAATAATTTCATCTTTACTAGGCAATTCTTTATCATGGGATTGTCTACGAAATTTAGCAAATTAAACTCATGAGACATATCCCCCAAAGCAATAGTAACAACATCCTTTTTGCAATCTATCCTAGCATTAACAATATGCAAGAACCAAATATAATGGGACAAAAGTTATCTTGTTGGGGACCAAGGACAAGAAAATCAGTAGGATATTTAACTTTCCCACACAAGACTTCAACATCTCTAATAATCCCAACTGGTGAAATAGTGTCTCTATTGGCAAGCTTAATTGTAACATCAATTTCCTCTATCTCAGCAGGTGCAATATCATGCATAATTTCTTTGTATAAGGAATGAGGTATTGCACTTGCACTAGCACCCATATCACATAAGCCATGATAGCAATGATCTCCTATTTTAACAGAAATAACAGGCATGCCTACAACAGGTCTATGTTTATTTTTAGTATCGGGTCTAGCAATTCTAGCAGCTTCATCACAGAAGTAAATAACATGCCCATCAATATTATCGGCCAAGAGATCTTTAACCATAGCAATACTAGGTTCAACTTTAATTTTCTTAGAGGGTGTAGGTGTTCTAGTATTACTCTTACGAACCACAGTTGAAGCTTTAGCATGATCCTTTATTCTAACAGGGAAATGTGGTTTCTCAATATAAGTAGTAGGAACAACAGGATCAACATTATAAGTGATAGTCTTTTCTTCAACTTTAATAGGTGCAACTACTTTTACTTCAATGGGAGGATTATATTTAAACCACTTCTCCTTAGGGAGATCAACATGAGTAGCAAAGGATTCACAGAAAGAAGCTACTATCTCAGAGTCAAGTCCATATTTAGTACTAAATTCACGAAAGGCATTGGTATCCATAAAAGATTTAACACAATCAAACTTTGGGGTTATACCTGACTCCTTACCTTCGTCGAGATCCCAATCTTCAGAGTTGCGTTTAATTATTTCCAATAAATCCCATTTGAATTCAATAGTCTTCATCATAAAAGAGCCAGTACAAGAAGTATTGAGCATGGAGCGCTTATCGAGAGAAAGCCGAGCATAATTTTTTTGAATAATAATTTCTCTTAAGAGCTCATGATTGGGGCATGAATATAACATTGACTTAAGCCTCCCCAAGCTTGAGTGATGCTTTCTCCTTCGCGAGGCCAAAAATTATATATATAATTACGATCACAATGAACAAGATGCATAGGATAAAACTTCTGATGAAATTCCAATTTCAGTCGGTTGTAGTTCCATGATCCCATATCATCACATAGCCTAAACCATGTCAATGCCTTTCCCTTCAAAGATAAAGGGAAGACCTTCTTCTTGATAACATCCTCGGGCATACATGATAAATGTTTATTATTTATATTTCCTTATATCATGATAAATGTTTATTATTCATGCTAGAATTGTATTAACCGGAAACTTAGTACATGTGTGAATACATAGACAAACAGAGTGTCACTAGTTTGCCTCTACTTGACTAGCTCGTTGAATCAACGATGGTTATGTTTCCTAACCATAGACATGAGTTGTCATTTGATTAACGGGATCACATCATTAGAGAATGATGTGATTGACTTGACCCATCCATTAGCTTAGCATGATGATCGTTTAGTTTGTTGCTATTGCTTTCTTCATGACCTATACATGTTCCTACGACTATGTGATTATGCAACTCCCGAATACCGGAGGAACACTTTGTGTGCTACCAAACGTCACAACGTAACTGGGTGATTATAAAGGTGCTCTACAGGAGTCTCCAATGGTACTTGTTGAGTTGGCATAGATCGGGGTTAGGATTTGTCACTCTGATTGTCGGAAAGGTATCTCTGGGCCCTCTCGATAATGCACATCACTATAAGCCTTGCAAGCAATGCAACTAATGAGTTAGTTGTGGTATAGTGCATTACGGAACGAGTAAAGAAACTTGCCGGTAACGAGATTGAACTAGGTATTGAGATACTGATGATCGAATCTCGGGCAAGTAACATACCGATGACAAAGGGAACAACATATGTTGTTATGCGGTTTGACCGATAAAGATCTTCATAGAATATGTAGGAGCCAATATGAACATCCAAGTTCCGCTATTGGTTATTGACCGGACACGTATCTCGGTCATGTCTACATAGTTCTCGAACCCGTAGGATCCGCACGCTTAACGTTCGGTGACGATCGGTATTATGAGTTTATGTGATTTGATGTACTGAAGGTAGTTTGGAGTCCCGGATGAGATCGGGGACATGACGAGGAGTCTCTAAATGGTCCAGACGTAAAGATCGATATATTGGACGACTATATTCGGACATAGGAAAGGTTCTGAGTGATTCGGGTATTTTTCGGAGTACCGGGGAGTTACGGGAATACATGGAAGAAGTATTGGGCCTCATGGGCCAAGTGGTGGAAGAGAGGAGGCAGGGCGCGCGGCCCCCATAGCCCAAACCGAATTGGACTATGGGGCCGCCCCCCTTTCCTCCTTTCCTCCCTCTCCTTCCTTCTCCCCTTCCCCCTTCCTTTCCTCCTCCTAGTAGGAGTAGGAAAGGGGAGTCCTACTCCTACTAGGAGGAGGACTCCTCCTCCCGTGTAACGCCCTCGAAGCGGCTATATCTCCCACATGTCGAAGCACGACTTAGAGGCATAACCGCATTGAAAGCAATGTCGCAAGTGAGGTAATCTTCACACAACCCATGTAATACATAAGGGAAAGAGATACATAGATGGCTTACAATCGCCACTTCACACAATTACATGAATAAAGCATTACATCATCCAGATACAATCAAGGTCCGACTACGGAACCAAAATAAAAGAAGAACCCCAAATGCGACAAAGGTCCTCGATCGACCCCAACTGGGCTCCACTACTGACCAACTAGAATGAAACAACACAAAGGACAAGATCTTCATCGAGCTATTCCTTGAGCTTGGTTGCGTCATCTGCACGGTCTCATCGGCACCTGCAAGCTGGTTTTGGAAGTATCTGTGAGCCACGGGGACTCAGCAATCTCGCACTCTCGCGATCAAGACTATTTAAGCTTATGGGTAAGGTAAAGGTATGAGGTGGAGCTGCAGCACGCGACTAGCACATATGGTGGCTAACATACGCAAATGAGAGCGAGAAGAGAAGGCAAAGCACGATCGAGAAACTATGATCAAGAAGTGATCCTAGAACAACCTACGTCAAACATAATTCCAACACCGTGTTCACTTCCCGGACTCTGCCGGAAAGAGACCATCACAGATACACACGCGGTTAATGTATTTTAATTAAGGTCAACTTCAGGTTTTCTACAACCGGACATTAACAAATTCCCATCTGCCCATAACCGCGGGCACGGCTTTCGAAAGTTCAAATCCCTGCAGGGGTGTCCCAACTTAGCCCATCACAAGCTCTCACGGTCAACGAAGGAATAGACCTCCTCCCGAGACATTCCGATCAGACTCGGTATCCCGGTTCTACAAGACATCCTCGACAATGGTAAAACAAGTCCAGCAAGACCACCCGCTGTGCCGACAAATCCTGATAGGAGCTGCACATATCTCGTTCTCAGGGTACATCGGATAAGCTAAGCGTACAGGAGCCGACGTAACCCAAGTTTCCAAGGGATGGCCCTACACGGTGCTCTGGGTTGGACCAACACTCAGAGGAGCACTGGCCCGGGGGTTTAAATAAAGATGACCCTTGAGTCTGCAGAACCCAAGGGAAAGAAAAGGCTAGGTGGCAAATGGTAAAACCAATGTTGGGCCTTGCTGGAGGAGTTTTATTCAAGGCGAACTATCAAGGGGTTCCCATTATAACCCAACCGCGTAAGGAACGCAAAATTCGGGAACATAACACCGATATGACGGAAACTAGGGCGGCAAGAGTGGAACAAAACACCAGGCATAAGGCCGAGCCTTCCACCCTTTACCAAGTATATAGATGCATTAATTAAGTAAAATATATTGTGATATCCCAACAAGTAAACATGTTCCAACAAGGAACAACATCTCCATGTTCCAACAAGGAACAAACTTCAATCTTCACCTGCAACTAGCAACGCTATAAGAGGGGCTGAGCAAAGCGGTAACATAGCCAAACAATGGTTTGCTAGGACAAGGTGGGTTAGAGGCTTGGTTCAACAATATGGGAGGCATGATAAGCAAGTGGTAGGTATCGCAGCATAGGCATAGCAAAAGAGCGAGCAACTAGCAAAGCAAAGATAGAAGTGACTTCGAGGGTATGGTCATCTTGCCTGAGATCCCGCAAGGAAGAAGAACGAGTCCATGAAGAAGAACAAACGAACGTAGTCGAACGGATCCTCACAAACGAGACGTTACCGGAATCAACCCGAAGAAGCAAACACCGGAAAGAAGCACACAACATAGTAAACAACCAACACATGAACATGATATGATATGTGGGATGCGGTATGTGATGCATATGCATGATTCAACAAGGAATGCATGAACCTGGCCTCAACTTGGAAATCCAAGTGTTCCACTGGAAAGGTGAGATGAAATCACTTGAAAATGATATAAAGATCACCGGAATCGGAGTTACGGTTTGGAAATGGCAAGCAATTCAAATATGACACCGGTCTGCGATATACAGCAAGTAGCCATCTAAATGCAACAAGATGAGCATGCTACGACACTCAAACATGACAACAAAATACATGGCAGGGATCCACTCAAAAGTCTAGCACTGAGCTACGGCCAAAACATCCATTAACAGGTTCAAACAAGCATGGCAAAAATGCATTTGACAAACAGATTTCAGACTTAGTGAAATTAACACTTGTCTGGAATTTCAGATCAGATAGCACTCTTCTGAGCATGAAAACTATATGCTACAGGACCTGAACATGGCAAAGTAAAGCATGGAATGGAGCTACTCAAAGAGCTTAACAAAAGTCCCTTAGTGACCTTGAGCCAAAAGGGATCAGAAAATACAATTGCAAGCATGTGAACATGGCAAAAACATAATCAGTTCTCAGACTTAGTGAAAACTGGAGCATGCTGAAAACAGATATCAAGTAGACATGTTTACGAGCTCGATGCACTCACTACAGAGCAAGTCATGACAATCTAAGCATACACCCACCAAGAATACACATTATACAAGCTAGACATGGCAAGAACAACAGCATAACATGCACGGATCAACTACAACATCATCGGCAAAATCGCTAACAAGTAGACAATCTGCCCAGATTCACGAAGTAGCAAAAGTAGAGCTCGATTGACTCAAGTAGGGTGCTCCATAATTGCAAACAAAGACATAGATGGATAGAGCACTACAATATTAACAAAACACCCTTACTGATCATCCTCAAAAAAGGCACGGATCACTAGGAAACAACATGAACATATGGCCATATGAGATAAACAGATCAAGGACTTAGTGGAAATGCTAAGTCCCTGAAATCAGCATTACCAAGTGCCTCACTTTGCAAGCTTGTGCTAGTCACCACACACATCACAAAAATACATGGGTTGCACCTCTGGAAAGATGGCAAAACCCTTAACAAAACATATGTAGAGCTCATGGGCATATCATGCACACAATAATCATGGCAAAAATGACAAATATCTAAATGGAGCAGCAGATCTGACAATTAACTCAAGTAGCACTCTTCTAACAGCATTTCGGGCATCAAGATGAACTCAAATGAAAATGATGCAATGAGATGAAATGATGTACTCTCTGAGGCAAACATTTTGATATGCTATATGCATGAATCGGAGCTACGAATGCAAAGTTACGGCACGATGAAGATGGGCATATGAAACATGGAAATCTCGGAGACTTGGTGAAATTCTCACCCCGCGGAAAAAGTCAACGCGGCGCGGAGAACGAGGATGGCGGCAGATCTGGCCGGAACTTCGCCGGAGATGGCGGGGAGAGGGGTGGATCTCGCCGGAGATGGCAGATCCGGGCCGGATCTCGCCGGATCCGGCCGGATCCCGGCGCGGGCGGCGTAGGGAGGTCGGCGGCGGCCGGTTGGCGATGGCGCGCGGCGACGGCGACCTGGGGCGAGCGGGGCGTCATGGAGGAGCCCGCCGGCGGGGCGAGGTCACCGGAGCAGCGGCTCCACGGCGGAGCAACGATGAGGTGGCCAGGCGGAGCGCTCCGCGGGCAGCGCGCGTCTCGGGAGGCCGCGGGCAGGCGACGCCGATGGATGGGCCCGCGCGGGCCTGCGATGGGCTCGGCGGGCCGCGCGGTGGAGAGGCGGGACGCCGGGACGACGTGGCGGCGCGCGATAGGTGGAGGGAGGCGGCGGCGCTGAGGTGGCAGCCGGCGATTGGCCGGGGTGAGGTGGAGGCTGGACGCGTCCGGCGGACGCGGACATGTCCGGCGGCAGAGTGGGAAGAAGCTAGGGTTTGGACTGCGCGAAAAATCGGGGAGAGCCACATATATATAGGTAGAGGGAGCTAGGAGAGTCCAAATGAGGTGCGTTTTTTAGCCACGCGATCGTGATCGAACGCTCTAGATGATGGAGAGGGTTTTGGTGGGTTTTGGGCCAAATTGGAAGGGTGTTGGGCTGCAACACACACGAGGCCTTTTCGGTCCCTCGGTTAACCGCTGGAGTATCAAACCAAGTCCAAATGGTACGAAACTTGACAGGCGGTCTACCGGTAGTAAACCAAGGCCGCTTGGCAAGTCTCAGTCCAATCCGGAAATGTTTAATCCCCACACACGAGACGAAGGTAGAAATGACCACCGGAGGAGAACGGAGCGCTGGAATGCAAAACGGACAACGGGGAAAATGCTCGAATGCATGAGAGGAACACGTATGCAAATGAAATGCACATGATGACATGATATGAAATGCATGACACGCAAGCAATGACAAGGCAACAACAGCGAATAACTGGAGGACACCTGGCACATCGGTCTCGGGGCGTTACATCCCGGCACGCCCTACAGGGGCCGGCCGGCCTCCCCCTTGCTCCTTTTATATACGGGGGCAGGGGGGCACCCTAGAACACACAAGTTGATCATTGATCCCTTAGCCGTGTGTGGTGCCCCCCTCCACCATAATCCAGCTCGATCATATCGTAGAGGTGCTTAGGTGAAGCCCTGCGTCGGTAGCAACATCATTACCGTCATCACGCCGTCGTGCTGACGGAACTCTCCCATGAAGCTCTGCTAGATCGGAGTTCATGGGACGTCATCGAGCTGAACATGTGCTGAACTCGGAGGTGCCGTGCGTTCAGTACTTGGATCATACCGTTGCCAAAGTTCATTGTGCCGAGACACCACGTGATGATAGGGTGTGATAAGCTCTACGTTCATATACAACGGGTGCAAGCCAGTTTTGCACACGCAGAAATACTCGGGTTAAACTTGACGAGCCTAACAGATATGGCCTCGGAACACTGGAGACCGAAAGGTCGAGCGTGAATCATATAGTAGATATGATCAACATAGTGATGTTCACCATTGAAAACTACTCCATCTCACGTGATGATCGGACATGGCTTAGTTGATTTGGATCACGTGATCATTTAGATGACTAGAGGGATGTCTATCTAAGTGGGAGTTCTTAAGTAATATGATTAATTGAACTTTAATCTATCATGAACTTAGTTCTGATAGTATTTGCATAACTATGTTGTAGATCGATAGCTCGCGATGTAGCTCCCCGTTTATTTTGATATGTTCCTAGAGAAAAACTAAGTTGAGAGATGTTAGTAGCAATGATGCGGATTGGATCCGTGATCTGAGGATTATCCTCATTGCTGCACAGAAGAATTCTGTCCTTGATGCACCGCTAGGTGACAGACCGATTGCAGGAGCAGATGTAGACGTTATGAACGTTTGGCGAGCTCGATATGTTGACTACTTGATAGTCTAGTTCACCATGCTTTACGGCTTAGAATCGGGGCTTCAAAGACGGTTTGAACGCCACGGAGCATATGGGATGTTCCAAGAGTTGAAATTAGTATTTCAGACTCATGCCCATGTCAAAAGGTATGAGACCTTTGACAAGCACTTTGCCTACAAGATGGAGGAGAATAGCTCAGCTAGTGAGCATGTGCTCAGAATGTCTGAGTACTACAATCACTTGAATCAAGTGTGAGTTAATCTTCCAGATAAGATAGTGATTGACAGAGTTCTCTAGTCACTATCACCAAGTTACTGGAACTTCGTGATGAACTATAATATGCAAGGGATAACGGAAACGATTCCCAATCTCTTCGTGATGCTGAAATCGACGAAGGTAGAAATCAAGAAAAGCATCAAGTGTTGATGGTTGACAAGACCACTAGTTTCAAGAAAAGGGCAAAGGGAAGAAGGGGAACTTCAAAAAGAATGACAAGCAAGTTGCTGCTCAAGTGAAGAAGCCCAAGTCTAGACCTAAGCCTGAGACTAAGTGCTTCTACTGCAAAAGGACTGGTCACTGGAAGCAGAACTACCCCAAGTATTTGGTGGATAAGAAGGATGGCAAAGTGAACAAAGGTATATTTGATATACATGTTATTGATGTGTACTTTACTAGTGTTTATAGCAACTCCCCAGTATTTGATACTAGTTCAGTTGCTGAGATTAGTAACTCGAAATGGGAGTTGCAGAATGAACAGAGACTAGTTAAGAGTGAAGTGACGATGTGTGTTGGAAGTGGTTCCAAGATTGATATGATCATCATCGCACATTCCCTATACTTTCTGGATTAGTGTTGAACCTAAATAAATGTTATTTGGTGTTTGCGTTAAGCATGAATATGATTTGATCATGTTTATTACAATACGATTATTCATTTAAAGTCAGAGAATAATTGTTGTTCTGTTTACATGAATAAAACCTTCAATGGTCATACACCCAAGGTGAATGGTTTATTGAATCTCAATCGTAGTAATACACATATTCATAATATTGAAGTCAAAAGATGCAAAGTTAATAATGATAGTGCAACTTATTTGTGGCACTACCGTTTAGGTGATATTGGTGTAAAGCGCATGTAGAAAATCCATGTTGATGGGTTTTTGGAATCACTTGATTATGAATCAGTTGATGCTTGCGAACCATGCCTCATGGGCAAGATGACTAAGACTCCGTTCTCCGGAACAATGGAGCGAGCAACAAACTTGTTGGAAATAATACATACTGATGTATGCAGTCCGATGAGTGTTGAGGCTCGCGGCAGGTATCGTTATTTTCTGACATTCACAAATGATTTGAGTAAGATATGGATATATCTTCTTGATGAAACATAAATCTAAAACATTTGAAAAGTTCAAATAATTTTAGAGTGAAGTGGAAAATCATCGTAACAAGAAAATAAAGTATCTACGATATGATCGTGGAGGAGAATATTTGAGTTACGAGTTTGGTCTTCATTTGAAACAATGCGGAATAGTTTCACAACTCACGCCACCTGGAACACCACAGCGTAATGGTGTGTTCGAACATCGTAACCATACTTTATTATATATGGTGCAATCTATGATGTCTCTTACCAATTTACCATTATCATTTTGGGGTTATGCATTAGAGACAGCTGCATTCACGTTAAATAGGGCACCATCTAAATCCCTTGAGACGACGCCATATGAACTGTGGTTTGGCAAGAAACCAAAGTTGTCATTTCTTAAAGTTTGGGGTTGCGATGCTTATGTGAAAAAGTTTCATCCTGATAAGCTCAAACCCAAATCGGAGAAATGTGTCTTCATAGGATACCCAAAGGAGACAGTTGGGTACACCTTCTATCACAGATCCGAAGGCAAGACATTCGTTGTTAAGAATGGATCCTTTCTAGAGAAGGAGTTTCTCTCGAAAGAAGTGAGTGGGAGGAATGTAGAACTTGATAAGATAATTTTACCTTCTCTCGAATTGGAAAGTAGTTCATCACAGAAATCAGATCTAGTGATATCTACACCAATTAGTGAGGAAGCTAATGATGATGATCATGAAACTTCAGATCAAGTTACTACTGAACCTCATAGGACAACCAGAGTATGGTCCGCACCAGAGTGGTATGGTAATCCTGTTCTGGAAGTCATGTTACCAGACCATGACGAACCTACGAACTATGACGAAGCGATGATGAGCCCAGATTCCGCAAAATGGCTTGAGGCCATGAAATCTGAGATGGGATCCATGTATGAGAACAAAGTGTGGACTTTGATTGACTTTCCCGATGATCGGTGAGTCATTGAGAATAAATGGATATTCAAGAGGAATACAGACACTGATAGTAGTGTTACTATCTACAAAGCTCAAATTATCGCAAAATGTTTTCGACAAGTTCAATGTGTTGACTATAATGAGACTTTCTCACTTCTATCGATGCTTAAAAGTCTGTCTGAATCATGTTAGCAGTTGCCGCATTTTATGAAATCTAGCAACCGAATGTCAAAACTGCATTTCTTAATGGATTTCTTAAAGAAGAGTTGTATATGATGCAACCAGAAGGTTTTGTCAATCCTAAAGATGCCAACAAAGTTAGCAAGCTCCAGTGATCCATATATGGACTAGTGCAAGCATCTCGGAGTTGGAATATATGCTTTGATAAAGTGATCAAAGCATATGGTTTTATACAGACTTGCGGTGAAGCCTGTATTTACAAGAAAGTGAGTGGGAGCATTACAACATTTCTGATAAATATATGTGAATGACATATTGTTGATCATAAATAATGTAGAATTTTTTGGGAAGCATAAAGGAGTATTTGAAATAAGTTTTTCAAAGAAGGACCTCGGTGAAACTGCTTACATATTGAGCATCAAGATCTATAGAGATAGATCAAGACGCTTGATAAGTTTTTTCAATGAGTACATACCTTGACAAGATTTTGAAGTAGTTCAAAATGGAACAGTCAAAGTAAGAGTTCTTCCCTGTGTTGCGAGGTGTGAAGTTGAGTAAAGACTCAAAACCGACCACAGCAGAAAATAGAAAGAGAATGAAAAGTCATTCCCTATGCCTCAGTCATAGGTTCTATAAAGTATGCTATGCTGTTTACCAGTCCTATTGTATACCTTAGCATGATTCTGGCAAGGGAGTACAATAGTGATCTAGGAGTAGATCACTGGAAAGCGGTCAAAATTATCCTTAGAGGACTAAGGAAATATTTCTCGGTTATGGAGGTGATAAAAAGAGTTCGTCGTAAAGAGTTACATTGATGCAAGCTTTTTACATCAATCTAGATGACTCTAAGTCTCGATCTGGATACATATTGAAAGTGGGAGCAATTAGCTAGAGTAGCTCCGTACAGAGCATTGTAGACATAGAAATTTGTGAAATACATACGGATCTGAATGTTGCAGACCCGTTGACAAAATTTCTCTCACAAGCAAAACATGATCACTCTTTGGGTGTTAATCACATAGCGATGTGAACTAGATTATTGACTCTAGTAAACCCTTTGGGTGTTAGTCACATGGAGATGTGAACTAATCACATAAAGATGTGAACTATTGGTGTTAAATCACATGACGATGTAAACTAGATTATTGACTCTAGTGCAAGGGGGAGACTGAAGGAAATATGCCCTGTAGACAATAATAAAGTTGTTATTCATATTTCCTTATATCATGATAAATGTTTATTATTCATGGTAGAATTGTATTAACCAGAAACTTAGTACATTCGTGAATACATAGACAAACAGAGTGTCACTAGTTTGCCTCTACTTGACTAGCTCGTTGAATCAATGATGGTTATGTTTCCTAACCATAGAAATGAGTTGTCATTTGATTAAAGGGATCACATCATTAGAGAATGATGTGATTGACTTCACCCATCTGTTAACTTAGCATGATGATCGTTTAGTTTGTTGCTATTGCTTTCTTCATGACTTATACATGTTCCTATAACTATGAGATTATGCAACTCCCGAATACCGAAGGAACACTTTGTGTGTTATCAAATGTCACAACGTAACTGGGTGATTATAAAGGTGCTCTACAGGAGTCTTCGATGGTACTTGTTCAGTTGGCATAGATCGGGATTAGGATTTGTCACTCTGATTGTCGGAGAGGTATCTCTGGGCCCTATCGGTAATGCACATCACTATACGCCTTGCAAGCAATGCAACTAATGAGTTAGTTGTGGGATAGTGCATTACGGAACGAGTAAAGAGACTTGCCAGTAACGATATTGAACTAGGTATTGAGATACGGACGATCGAATCTCGGGAAAGTAACATACCGATGACAAAGGGAACAACATATGTTGTTATGCGGTTTGACCGATAAAGATCTTCATAGAATATTAGGAGCCAATATGAACATCTAGGTTCCGCTATTGGTTAATGACCGGAGACGTGTCTCGGTCATGTCTACATAGTTCTCGAACCCGTAGGGTCCGCACGCTTAACGTTCGGTGATGATCGGTATTATGGATTTGATGTATTGAAGGTAGTTCATGTTGGAAATATGCCCTAGAGGCAATAATAAAAGTATTATTATATTTCATTGTTCATGATAGTTGTCTTGTATTCATGCTATAACTGTATTATCCGGAAATCGTAATACACGTGTGAATACTTAGACCACACTATGTCCCTGGTAAGCCTCTAGTTGACCAGCTCGTTGTGATCAACAGATAGTCATGGTTTCCTGACTATGGACATTGGATGTCGTTGATAACGGGATCACATCATTAGGAGAATGATGTGATGGACAAGACCCAATCCTAAGCATAGCATAAAAGATCGTGTAGTTCGTTTTGCTAGAGCTTTGCAAGTGTCAAGTATCTCTTCCTTCGACCATGAGATCGTGTAACTCCCGGATACCGTAAGAGTGCCTTGGGTGTACCAAACGTCACAACGTAACTGGGTGACTATAAAGGTGCATTACAGGTATCTCCGAAAGTAGCTGTTGGGTTGACACGGATCGAGACTGGGATTTGTCACTCCGTATGACGGAGAGGTATCTCTGGGCCCACTCGGTAATGCATCATCATATTGAGCTCAATGTGACCAAGGTGTTGGACACGGGATCATGCATTACGGTACGAGTGAAGTGACATGCCGGTAACGAGACTGAACAAGGTATTGGGATACCGACGATCGAGTCTCGGGCAAGTAACGTACCGATTGACAAAGGGAATTGCATACAGGGTTTGATCGAATCCTCGACATAGTGGTTCATCCGATGACAACATCGAGGAGCATGTGGGAGCCGTCATGGGTATCCAGATCCCGCTGATGGTTATTGACTGAGAGAGTCTCGGTCATGTCTGCATGTCTCCCGAACCCGTAGGGTCTACACACTTAAGGTTCAGTTACGCTAGGGTTATAGGGATATGTATATGCAGTAACCCGAATGTTGTTCGGAGTCCCGGATGAGATCCCGGACGTCACGAGGAGTTCCGGAATGGTCCGGAGGTAAAGATTTATATATGGGAAGTCCTGTTTCGGGCATCGGGACAAGTTTCGGGGTTATCGGTATTGTACCGGGACCACCGGAAGGGTCCCGGGGGTCCACCGGGTGGGTCCACCTGTCCCGGGGGGCCACATGGGCTGTAGGGGGGTGTGCCTTGGCCTAATGGGCCAAGGGCACCAGCCCCACATAGGCCCATGCGCCTAGGGTTTAAGGGGGCAAGAGTCCTAGGAGGGTAAGGCACCTCCTAGGTGCCTTGGGGGGAGGGAAAACCCCCCTTGGCCGCCGCACCCCCTAGGAGATTGGATCTCCTAGGGCCGGCCACCCCCCCTTGGCACCCCTATATATAGTGGGGGAGAGGAGGGACTTCATACCTGAACGCCCTGGCCTTTGGTTGCCTCCTTCTCCCTCCCCAACACCTCCTCCACCTCCAAAGTGCTTAGCGAAGCTCTGCCGGAGTACTGCAGCTCCATCAACACCACGCCGTCGTGCTGCTGCTGGTGCCATCTCCCTCAACCTCTCCTCCCTTCCTTGCTGGATCAAGAAGGAGGAGACGTGGCTGTTCCGTACGTGTGTTGAACGCGGAGGTGCCGTCCGTTTGGCGCTGGTCATCGGTGATTTGGATCACGTCGAGTATGACTACATCATCACCTTGCAAGCTTCCGCACGCGATCTACAAGTGGTATGTAGATGCAAACTCTCTCCCTAGACTCATTGCTTAGATGAACTCATAGATGGATCTTGGTGAAACCGTAGGAAAAAATTTAATTTTCTGCAACGTTCCCCAACAGTGGCATCATGAGCTAGGTCTATACGTAGTTCTCTTTGCACGAGTAGAACACAACTTTGTTGTGGGCGTGGATTTTGTCATCTTACTTGCCTCTACTAGTCTTTTCTTGCTCAACGGTATTGTGGGATGAAGCGGCCCGGACCAACCTTACACGTACTCTTACGTGAGACCGGTTCCACCGACTGACATGCACAAGTTGCATAAGGTGGCTGGCGGGTGTCTGTCTCTCCCACCTTAGTTGGAGCGGAATCGATGAACAGGGCCCTTATGAAGGGTAAATAGAAGTTGACAAAATCACGTTGTGGTGATTCGTAGGTAAGAAAACGTTCTTGCTAGAACCCAATTGCAGCCACGTAAAAGATGCAACAACAATTAGAGGACGTCTAACTTGTTTTTGCAGCGATTGATCATGTGATGTGATATGGCCAGAAGTTGTGATGAATACTGAATTGTGATGTATGAGATCATGTTCTTTGTAATAGGATTCACGAGTTGCATGTCGATGAGTATGACAACCGGCAGGAGCCATAGGAGTTGTCATTATTTTTTGTATGACCTGCGTGTCATTGAATAACGTCATGTAAACTACTTTACTTTATTGCTAAACGTTAGTCATAGAAGTAGAAGTAGTCGTTGGCGTGACAACTTCATGAAGACACGATGATGGAGATCATGATGATGGAGATCATGGTGTCAAGCCGGTGACAAGATGATCATGGAGCCCCGAAGATGAAGATCAATGGAGCTATATGATATTGGCCATATCATGTCACAACTATATAATTGCATGTGATGTTTATTATGTATTATGCATCTTGTTTACTTAGGACGACGGTAGTAAATAAGATGATCCCTTATAAAAATTTCAAGAAGTGTTCTCCCCTAACTGTGCACCGTTGCTACAGTTCGTCGCTTCTAAGCACCACGTGATGATCGGGTGTGATGGATTCTTACGTTCACATACAACGGGTGTAAGACAGTTTTACACAGCGAAAACACTTAGGGTTAACTTGACGAGCCTAGCATGTGCAGACATGGCCTCGGAACACGGAGACCGAAAGGTCGAACACGAATCGTATAGAAGATACGATCAACATGAGAATGTTCACCGACGATGACTAGTCCGTATCACGTGATGATCGGACACGGGCTAGTCGACTCGGATCGTGTAACACTTAGATGACTAAAGGGATGTCTAATCTAAGTGGGAGTTCATAATTTGATTAGAACTTTATTATCATGAACTTAGTCTAAAACCTTTGCAAATATGTCTTGTAGATCAATGGCCAACGCTAATGTCAACATGAACTTCAACGCGTTCCTAGAGAAAACCAAGCTGAAAGATGATGGCAGCAACTATACGGACTGGGTCCGGAACCTGAGGATCATCCTCATAGCTGCCAGGAAACAATATGTCCTAGAAGGACCGCTAGGTGACGCTCCCGTCCCAGAGAACCAAGACATTATGAATGCTTGGCAGTCTCGCGCTGATGATTACTCCCTCGTTCAGTGCGGCATGCTTTACAGCTTAGAACCGGGGCTCCAAAAGCGTTTTGAGCATCACGGAGCATACGAGATGTTCGAAGAGCTGAAACTAGTTTTTCAAGCTCATGCCCGGGTCGAGAGATATGATGTCTCCGACAAGTTCTACAGTTGTAAGATGGAGGAAAACAGTTCTGTCAGTGAGCACATCCTGAAGATGTCTGGGTTGCACAACCGTATGACCCAGCTGAACATTAACCTCCCAGATGAGGCGGTCATTGACAGAATCCTCCAGTCGCTCCCACCAAGCTACAAGAGCTTTGTGATGAACTACAACATGCAGGGAATGGAAAAGACCATTCCTGAAGTGTTCTCGATGCTGAAGTCAGCAGAGGCTGAAATCAAGAAAGAACATCAAGTGTTGATGGTCAATAAGACCACTAAGTTCAAGAAGGGCAAGGGTAAGAAGAACTTCAAGAAGGACGGCAAAGATGTTGCCGCGCCTGGTAGGCCAGTTACCGGGAAGAAGTCAAAGAATGGACCCAAGCCTGAGACTGAGTGCTTTTATTGCAAGGGGAAGGGTCACTGGAAGCGGAACTGCCCCAAATACTTAGCGGATAAGAAGGCCGGCAACACCAAAGGTATATTTGATATACATGTGATTGATGTGTACCTTACCAGTACTCGTAGTAACTCCTGGGTATTTGATACCGGTGCCGTTCCTCATATTTGTAACTCACAGCAGGAGCTGCGGAATAAACGGAGACTGGCGAAGGACGAGGTGACGATGCGCGTCGGGAATGGTTCCAGAGTCGATGTGATCGCCGTCGGCACGCTGCCTCTACATTTACCTACGGGATTAGTTTTGAACCTTAATAATTGTTATTTAGTGCCAAGTTTGAGCATGAACATTGTATCTGGATCTCGTTTAATACGAGATGGCTACTCATTTAAGTCTGAGAATAATGGTTGTTCGATTTATATGAGAGATATGTTTTATGGTCATGCTCCGATGGTCAATGGTTTATTCTTAATGAATCTCGAGCGTAATATTACACATGTTCATAGTGTAGATGCCAAAAGATTTAAAGTTGATAACAATAGTCCCACATACTTGTGGCACTGCCGCCTTGGTCACATTGGTGTCAAGCGCATGAAGAAGCTCCATGCCGATGGACTTTTAGAGTCTCTTGATTATGAATCGTTTGACACGTGCGAACCATGCCTCTTGGGCAAAATGACCAAGACTCCGTTCTCCGGAACAATGGAGCGAGCAACCAACTTGTTGGAAATCATACATACCGATGTGTGCGGTCCAATGAGCGTTGAGGCTCGCGGAGGATATCGTTATGTTCTCACTCTCACAGATGACTTGAGTAGATATGGGTATGTCTACTTAATGAAACACAAGTCTGAGACCTTTGAAAAGTTCAAGGAATTTCAGAATGAGGTAGAGAATCAACGTGACCGAAAGATAAAATTCTTACGATCAGATCGTGGAGGAGAATACTTAAGTCACGAATTTGGTACACACTTAAAGAAATGTGGAATCGTTTCATAGCTCACGCCGCCTGGAACACCTCAGCGAAACGGTGTGTCCGAACGTCGTAATCGCACTCTATTGGATATGGTGCGGTCTATGATGTCTCTTACCGATTTACCGCTATCATTTTGGGGATACGCTCTAGAGACAGCTACATTCACTTTAAATAGGGCACCGTCTAAATCCGTTGAGACGACACCGTATGAATTATGGTTTGGAAAGAAACCTAAGCTGTCGTTTCTAAAAGTTTGGGGATGCGAAGCTTATGTCAAGAAACTTCAACCTGAAAAGCTCAAACCCAAGTCGGAAAAATGCGTATTCATAGGATACCCTAAGGAAACTGTAGGGTATACCTTCTACTTAAGATCCGAAGGCAAGATCTTTGTTGCCAAGAACGGATGCTTTCTGGAAAAAGAGTTTCTCTCGAAAGAAGTAAGTGGGAGGAAAGTAGAACTCGATGAAGTACTACCTCTTGAGCGGGATAGTGACGCAGCACAGGAAACCGTTCCTATGATGCCCACACCAACTGAAGAGGAAAGCCATGATAATGATCAAGGTACTTCGGATCAAGTTACTGCTGAACTTCGTAGGTCCACAAGGACACGTTCCGCACCAGAGTGGTACGGCAACCCTGTCCTGGAAATCATGTTGTTAGACAACAATGAACCTTCGAACTATGAAGAAGCAATGACGGGCCCGGATTCTAACAAATGGCTTGAAGCCATGAAATCCGAGATAGAATCCATGTATGAAAACAAAGTATGGACTTTGACAGACTTGCCCGATGATCGGCGAGCGATAGAAAACAAATGGATCTTTAAGAAGAAGACGGACGCGGATGGTAATGTTACCATCTATAAAGCTCGACTTGTCGCTAAGGGTTATCGACAGGTTCAAGGGATTGACTACGACGAGACATTCTCTCCCGTAGCGAAGCTAAAGTCCGTCCGAATCATGTTAGCAATTGCCGCATACTATGATTATGAGATATGGCAGATGGACGTCAAAACAGCATTCCTTAACGGGCATCTTAAGGAAGAACTGTATATGATGCAGCCGGAAGGTTTTGTCGATCCTCGGAACGCTAACAAAGTATGCAAGCTCCAGCGATCCATTTATGGACTGGTGCAAGCATCTCGGAGTTGGAACATTCGCTTTGATGAGATGATCAAAGCGTTTGGGTTTATGCAGACTTATGGAGAAGCCTGCGTTTACAAGAAAGTGAGTGGGAGCTCTGTAGCATTTCTCATATTATATGTAGATGACATACTCCTGATGGGAAATAATATAGAATTTCAGGACAGCATAAAGGCCTACTTGAATAAGTGTTTTTCAATGAAGGACCTTGGAGAAGCTGCTTATATATTAGGCATCAAGATCTATAGAGATAGATCGAGACGCCTCATAGGTCTTTCACAAAGCACATACCTTGATAAGATTTTGAAGAGATTCAGAATGGATCAGTCCAAGAAGGGGTTCTTGCCTATGTTACAAGGTATGAGACTGAGCTCAGCTCAGTCACCGACCACGGCAAAAGATAAAGAAGAGATGAGTGTCATCCCCTATGCTTCAGCCATAGGATCTATTATGTATGCCATGCTGTGTACCAGACCCGATGTAAACCTTGCCGTAAGTTTGGTAGCAAGATACCAAAGTAATCCCGGCAAGGAACACTGGACAGCGGTCAAGAATATCCTGAAGTACCTGAAAAGGACAAAGGACATGTTTCTCGTTTATGGAGGAGACGAAGAGCTCGTCGTAAAAGGTTACGTCGACGCTAGCTTCGACTCAGATCTGGATGACTCTAAGTCACAAACCGGATACGTGTATATGTTGAATGGTGGAGCAGTAAGCTGGTGCAGCTGCAAGCAGAGCGTCGTGGCGGGATCTACGTGTGAAGCGGAGTACATGGCAGCCTCGGAGGCAGCACATGAGGCGATTTGGGTGAAGGAGTTCATCACCGACCTAGGAGTCATACCCAATGCGTCGGGGCCGATCAAACTCTTCTGTGACAACACTGGAGCTATTGCCCTCGCAAAGGAGCCCAGGTTTCACAAGAAGACCAGGCACATCAAGCGTCGTTTCAACTCCATCCGTGAAAATGTTCAAGATGGAGACATAGAGATTTGCAAAGTGCACACGGATCTGAATGTCGCAGATCCGCTGACTAAACCTCTCTCGCGTGCAAAACATGATCAACACCAGAACTCTATGGGTGTTCGATTCATCACAATGTAACTAGATTGGTGACTCTAGTGCAAGTGGGAGACTGTTGGAAATATGCCCTAGAGGCAATAATAAAAGTATTATTATATTTCATTGTTCATGATAATTGTCTTTTATTCATGCTATAACTGTATTATCCGGAAATCGTAATACACGTGTGAATACTTAGAGCACACAATGTCCCTGGTAAGCCTCTAGTTGACCAGCTCGTTGTGATCAACAGATAGTCATGGTTTCCTGACTATGGACATTGGATGTCATTGATAACGGGATCACATCATTAGGAGAATGATGTGATGGACAAGACCCAATCCTAAGCATAGCATAAAAGATCGTGTAGTTCGTTTTGCTAGAGCTTTGCAAGTGTCAAGTATCTCTTCCTTCGACCATGAGATCGTGTAACTCCCGGATACCGTAAGAATGCCTTGGGTGTACCAAACGTCACAACGTAACTGGGTGACTATAAAGGTACATTACAGGTATCTCCGAAAGTAGCTGTTGGGTTGACACGGATCGAGACTGGGATTTGTCACTCCGTATGACGGAGAGGTATCTCTGGGCCCACTCGGTAATGCATCATCATATTGAGCTCAATGTGACCAAGGTGTTGGACACGGGATCATGCATTACGGTACGAGTAAGGTGACTTGCCGGTAACGAGACTGAACAAGGTATTGGGATACCGACGATCGAGTCTCGGGTAAGTAACATACCGATTGACAAAGGGAATTGCATACAGGGTTTGATCGAATCCTCGACATAGTGGTTCATCCGATGACAACATCGAGGAGCATGTGGGAGCCATCATGGGTATCTAGATCCCGCTGATGGTTATTGACTGAGAGAGTCTCGGTCATGTCTGCATGTCTCCCGAACCCGTAGGGTCTACACACTTAAGGTTCAGTTACGCTAGGGTTATAGGGATATGTATATGCAGTAACCCGAATGTTGTTCGGAGTCCCGGATGAGATCCCGGACGTCACGAGGAGTTCCGGAATGGTCCGGAGGTAAAGATTTATATATGGGAAGTCCTGTTTCGGGCATCGGGACAAGTTTCGGGGTTATCGGTATTGTACCGGGACCACCGGAAGGGTCCCGGGGGTCCACCGGGTGGGTCCACCTGTCCCGGGGGGCCACATGGGCTGTAGGGGGGTGCGCCTTGGCCTAATGGGCCAAGGGCACCAGCCCCACATAGGCCCATGCGCCTAGGGTTTAAGGGGGCAAGAGTCCTAGGAGGGTAAGGCACCTCCTAGGTGCCTTGGGGGGAGGGAAAACCCCCCTTGGCCGCCACACCCCCTAGGAGATTGGATCTCCTAGGGCCGGCCACCCCCCTTGGCACCCCTATATATAGTGGGGGAGAGGAGGGACTTCATACCTGAACGCCCTGGCCTTTGGTTGCCTCCTTCTCCCTCCCCAACACCTCCTCCACCTCCAAAGTGCTTAGCGAAGCTCTGCCGGAGTACTGCAGCTCCATCAACACCACGCCGTCGTGCTGCTGCTGGTGCCATCTCCCTCAACCTCTCCTCCCTTCCTTGCTGGATCAAGAAGGAGGAGACGTGGCTGTTCCGTACGTGTGTTGAACGCGGAGGTGCCGTCCGTTTGGCGCTGGTCATCGGTGATTTGGATCACGTCGAGTACGACTACATCATCACCTTGCAAGCTTCCGCACGCGATCTACAAGTGGTATGTAGATGCAAACTCTCTCCCTAGACTCGTTGCTTAGATGAACTCATAGATGGATCTTGGTAAACCGTAGGAAAAATTTTAATTTTCTGCAACGTTCCCCAACAGTTCAGAGTCCCGGATGAGATCGGGGACATGACGAGGAGTCTCGAAATGGCCGAGATGTAAAGATCGATATATTAGACGACTATATTAGGACATCGGAAAGGTTCCGAGTGATTTGGGTATTTTTCGGAGTACCGGGGAGTTAAGGGAATACGGAGAAGAAGTATTAGGCCTCATGGGCCAAGTGGTGGAAGAGAGGAGGCAGGGCGCGCGGCCCCCCTAGCCCAAACCGAATTGGACTAGGGGGCGGGCCCCCTTTCCTCCTTTCGTCCCTCTCCTTCCTTCTCCCCTTCCCCTTCCTTTCATGCTCCTAGTAAGAGTAGGAAAGGGGAGTCCTACTCCTACTAGGAGGAGGACTCCTCCTCCTGGTGCGACCTACATGGGCCGACCGGCCTCCCCCCTTGCTCCTTTATATACGGCGGCAGGGTGGCACCCTGATACGTCTCCAACGTATCTATAATTTTTTATTGTTCCATGCTATATTATATTCTGTTTTGGACATTATTGGGCTTTATTATACACTTTTATATTATTTTTGGGACTAACCTATTAACCGGAGGACCAGCCTAGAATTGCCGTTTTTTTTGCCTATTTTAGGGTTTCGCAGAAAAAGAATATCAAACGGAGTCCAAACGGAATGAAACCTTCGGGAACGTGATTTTCGGAACGAACATGATCCAGAGGACTTGGACCCTACGTCAAGACATCAATCAGGAGGCCACGAGGTAGGGGGCGCGCCTAACACCCCCCCCCCCCCAGGCACGCCCTCCACCCTCGTGGGCCCCCTGTTGCTCCACCGATGTACTCCTTCCTCCTATATATATATCTACGTACCCCCAAACTACCAGATACGGATCCAAAACCCTAATTCCACCACCGTAACTTTCTGTATCCACGAGATCCCATCTTGGGGCCTTTTCCAGAGCTCCGCCGGAGGGGGCATTGATCACGGAGGGCTTCCACATCAACACCATAGCCTCTTCGATGAAGTGTGAGTAGTTTACTTCAGACCTACGGGTCCATAGTTATTAGCTAGATGGCTTCTTCTCTCTTTTTGGATCTCAATACATAGTTCTCCCCCTCTCTTGTGGAGATCTATTCGATGTAATCTTCTTTTGCGGTGTGTTTGTTGAGACCGATGAATTGTGGGTTTATGATCAAGTTTATCTATGAACACTATTTGAATCTTCTATGAATTCTTTTATGTATGATTGGTTATCTTTGCAAGTCTCCTCGAATTATCAGTTTGGTTTGGCCTACTAGATTGATCTTTCTTGCAATGGGAGAAGTGCTTAGCTTTGGGTTCAATTTTGCGGCGTCCTTTCCCAGTGACAGTAGGGGCAGCTAGGCACGTATTGTATTGTTGCCATCGAGGATAACAAGATGGGGTTTATTTCATATTGCATGAGTTTATCCCTCTACATCATGTCATCTTGCTTAAAGCGTTACTCTGTTCTCTTGAACTTAATACTCTAGATGCATGTTGGATATCGGTCGATGTGTGGAGTAATAGTAGTAGATGCAGGCAGGAGTCGGTCTACTTGTCTCGGACGTGATGCCTATATACATGATTGATACGTCTCCAACGTATCTATAATTTTTGATTTCTCCATGCTATCTTATCTACTCTTTTGGACATTATTGGGCTTTATTATCCGCTTTTATATTATTTCTGGGACTAACCTATTAGCCGGAGGCCCAGCCCAGAATTGCTGTTTTTTTGCCTATTTTAGGGTTTTGAAGAAAAGGAATATCAAACGAAGTCCAAACAGAATGAAACCTTCGGGAACATGATTTTCTCACCGAACATGATCCAGGATACTTGGACCCTATGTCAAGAAACAAAGGAGGAGGCCATGAGGTAGGGGGCGCGCCTCCCCCCATGCGCACCCTCCACCCTCGTGGGCCCCCTGTTGCTCCACCGACGTACTCCTTCCTCCTATATATACCTACGTACCCCCAAACGATCAGATACAGAGCCAAAACCCTAATTCCACCACTGCAACTTTCTGTATCCTCGAGATCCCATCTTGGGGCCTGTTCCAGAGCTCCGCCGGAGGGGGCATCCATCACGGAGGGCTTCTACATCAACACCATAGCCTCTCCGATGAAGTGTGAGTAGTTTACCTCAGACCTTCGGGTCCATAGTTATTAGCTAGATGGCTTCTTCTCTCTTTTTGGATCTCAATACAGAGTTCTCCCCCTCTCTTGTGGAGATCTATTCGATGTAATCTTGTTTTTGCGGTGTGTTTGTTGAGACCGATGAATTGTGGGTTTATGAACAAGATTATCTATGAACAACATTTGAATCTCCTCTGAATTCTTTTATGTATGATTGGTTATCTTTGCAAGTCTCTTTGAATTATCAGTTTGGTTTGGCCTACTAGATTGATCTTTCTTGCAATGGGAGAAGTGCTTAGCTTTGGGTTCAATCTTGTGGTGTCCTTTCCCAGTGACAGTAGGGGCAGCAAGGCACGTATTGTATTGTTGCCATCGAGGATAACAAGATGGTTTTTTTATCATATTGCATGAATTTATCCCTCTACATCATGTCATCTTGCTTAAGGCGTTACTCTGTTTTCATGAACTTAATACTCTAGATGCATGCTGGATAGCGGTCGATGAGTGGAGTAATAGTGGTAGATGCAGGCAGGAGTCGGTCTACTTGTCTCGGACGTGATGCCTATATACATGATCATACCTAGATATTCTCATAACTATGCTCAATTCTGTCAATTGCTCAACAGTAATTCGTGCACCCATCGTAAAATACTTATGCTCTTGAGAGAAGCCACTAGTGAAACCTATGGCCCCCGGGTCTATCTTCATCATATTAATCTTCCAATACTTAGTTATTTCCTTAGCTTTTTTACTTTGCTTTTATTTTACTTTGCATCTTTATCACAAAAATACCAAAAATATTATCTTACCATATCTATCAGATCTCACTCTCGTAAGTGACCGTGAAGGGATTGACAACCCCTTATCACGTTGGTTGCGAGGAGTTATTTGTTTTGTGCAGGTACGAGGGACTCGCGCGTAGCCTCCTACTGGATTGATACCTTGGTTCTCAAAAACTGAGGGAAATACTTACGCTACTTTGCTCCATCTCCTTTCCTCTTCAAGGAAATCCAACGCAGTGCTCAAGAGGAAGCAATGATCATACCTATATATATTCTCATAACTACGCTCAATTCTGTCAATTGCTCAACAGTAATTTGTTTACCCACCGTGAATACTTATGCTCTTGAGAGAAGCCACTAGTGAAACCTATGGCCCCGGGGTCTATCTTCCATCATATTAATCTTCCAATACTTAGTTATTTCCTTTGCCTTTTATTTTACTTTGCATGTTTATCATAAAAATACCAAAAATATTATCTTATCATATCTATCAGATCTCACTCTCGTAAGTGACCGTGTAGGGATTGACAACCCCTTATCGCGTTGGTTGCGAGGATTTATTTGTTTGTGTAGGTGCGAGCGACTCATGCATGGCCTCCTACTGGATTGATACCTTGGTTCTCAAAAACTGAGGGAGATACTTACGCTACTTTGCTGCATCACCCTTTCCTATTCAAGGGCAAACCAACGCAAGTGCTCAAGAGGTAGCAAGAAGGATTTCTGGCGCCCTTGCCTGGGAGTCTACGCAAAAGACAACACACTAAGTACCCATCACAAACCCTTATCTCCCGCATTACATTATTTGCCATTTGCCTCTCGTTTTCCTCTCCCCCACTTCACCCTTGCCATTTTATTCGCCCTCTCCCTCTCTATCCTTCCTCTCTTTCTCTATTTGCCTCTTTTTGCCTGTCTCTTGTTTGTTTGTGTGTTGGATTGCTTGCTTGTCATGATGGCTCAAGATAATACTAAATTGTGTGACTTTACCAATACCAACAACAATGATTTTATTAGCACTCAGATTGCTCCTCTTACCGATGCTGAATCTTGTGAAATTAATGCTGCTTTGCTGAATCTTGTCATGAAAGATCAGTTTTTCGGCATTCCTAGTGAAGATGCCGCTACCCATCTAAATAGCTTCGTTGATTTGTGTGATATGAAAAATAAGAAAGATGTGGATAATGATATTGTTAAATTGAAGCTATTTTCTTTTTCGCTTAGAGATCGTGCTAAAGCTTGGTTTTCGTCTTTGTCTAAAAATAGTATTGATTCGTGAAATAAGTGCAAAGATGCTTTTATCTCTAAGTATTTTCCTCCCGCTAAGATCATCTCTCTTAGAAACGATATTATGAATTTTAAGCAACTTGATCATGAACATGTTGCACAAGCTTTGGAGAGTATGAAATTAATGATATGTAATTGCCCTACACATGGTTTGAATTTGTGGATGATTATACAAATTTTTTATGCCGGATTGAATTTTGCTTCTAGAAATCTTTTAGATTCGGCCGCGGGAGGCAACCCAATTTTATTTTTATTCCTTGCTTTTTGATCCTGTTTAGTAATAAATAATTTATCTAGCCTCTGTTTTGGTTGTGTTTTTTGTGTTTAATTAGTGTTTGTGCCAAGTAGAACCGTTGGGAAGACTTGGGGAAAGTCTTTTTAATCTTGCTGTAAAAAACAGAAACTTTAGCGCTCACGAGAACTTCTGCCATTTTTATTTGGAAAGATCTATTTAGTTAATTATTTTTTCAGATGATTAATAGATAAATTACTCATGTCTAGCAGTTTATTTTAGAATTTTTGGGGTTCCAGATCTTGCGTTAGCTACAGATTACTACAGACTGTTCTGTTTTTGAAAGATTCTGTTTTTCGTGTGTTGTTTGCTTACTTTGATGAATCTATGGCTAGTAAAATAGTTTATAAACTATAGAGAAGTTGGAATACAGTAGGTTTAACACCAATATAAATAAAGAATGAGTTCATTATAGTACCTTGAAGTGGTGTTTTGTTTTCTTTCGCTAACGGAGCTCAAGAGATTTTCTACATTAAGTTTTGTGTTGTGAAGTTTTCAAGTTTTGGGTGAAAGATTTGATGGATTATGAAACAAGGAGTGGCAAGAGCCTAAGCTTGGGGATTCCCATGTCACCCCAAGATAATCTAAGGACACCTAAAGGCCAAAGCTTGGGGATGCCCCGGAAGGCATCCCCTCTTTCGTCTACTTCCATCGGTAACTTTACTTGAAGCTATATTTTTATTTACCACATGATATGTGTTTTGCTTGGAGAGTCTTGTATTATTTGAGTCTTTATTCGTTAGTTTTCCACAATCATCCTTGCTGTACACACCTTTTGAGAGAGACACACATGATTCGGAAATTGTTAAAATACTCTATGTGCTTCACTTATATCTTTTGAGTTATATAGTTTTTACTCTAGTGCTTCACTTATATCTTTTAGAGCATGTCGGTGGATTTGTTTTATAGAAACTATTGTTCTCTCATGCATCACTTAGATTATTTTGAGAGTCCTACAAAACAGCATGGTAATTTTCTTTAATTATGTTAGGCATTCAAGATTAATAATAAAATTTTCTTATGAGTGTGTTGAATACTATGAGAAGTTTGATACTTGATAATTGTTTTGAGATATAGAGATGGTAATATTAGAGTCATGCTAGTTGAGTAGTTGTGAATTTGAGAAATAATTGTGTTAAATTTTGTGATTCCCGTAGCATGCACGTATGGTGAACCGTTATGTGATGAAGTCGGATCATGATATATTTATTGATTGTCTTCCTTATGAGTGGCGGTCGGGGACGAGCGGTGGTCTTTTCCTACCAATCTATCCCCCTAGGAGCATGCGCGTAATACTTTTATTTGATAACTTGTAGATTTTTGCAATAAGTATGTGATTTCTTTATGACTAAGGTTGAGTCCATGGATTATGCGCACTTATTCTTCCTTCCACCATTGCTAGCCTCTCTAATACCACGCACCTTTCGCCGATATCATACACCCACCATATACCTTCCTCAAAACAGCCACCATACCTACCTATCATGGCATTTCCATAGCCATTCCGAGATATATTGCCATGCAACTTTCCACCGTTCCGTTTACTATGACACGCTCCATCATTATCATATTGCTTTGCGTGATCATGTAGTTGACATTGTATTTGTGGCAAAGCCACCATTCATAATTGTTTCATACATGTCACTCTTGATTCATTGCATATCCCGGTACACCGCCGGAGGCATTCACATAGAGTCATATTTTGTTCTAAGTATTGAGTTGTAATTGTTGAGTTGTAAAGTAAGTAGAAGTGTGATGATCATCATTTTTAGAGCATTGTCCCAAGTGAGGAAAGGATGATGGAGACTATGATTCCCCCACAAGTCGGGATGAGACTCCGGATGAAAAAAAAGAGGCGAAATAAGCCCAAATAATAATAATAAAAAGAGGCCATAAAAAAAGGAAGAAAAGACCCAAATAAAAAAATGAGAGAAAAAGAGAGAAGGGACAATGCTACTATCATCTTACCACACTTGTGCTTCAAAGTAGCACCATGATCTTCATAATAGAGAGTCTCCTATGTTATCACTTTCATATACTAGTGGGAATTTTTCATTATAGAACTTGGATTGTATATTCCAATGATGGGCTTCCTCAAAATAACCTAGGTCTTCGCGAGCAAGCGAGTTGGATGCACACCCACTTAGTTCCTTTTGTTGAGATTTCATATACTTATAGCTCTAGTGCATCCGTTGCATGGAAATCCCTACTCACTCACATTGATATCTATTGATGGGCATCTCCATAGCCCGTTGATACGCCTAGTTGATGTGAGACTATCTTCCCCTGTTTTGGCTCCTCCACAACCACCATTCTATTCCACCTAAAGTGCTATGTCCATGGCTCACGCTCATGTATTGCGTGAAGATTGAAAAAGTTTGAGAACACCAAAAGTATGAAACAATTACTTGGCTTGTCACCGGGTTGTGCATGATTTAAATACTTTGTGTGGTGAAGATAGAGCATAGCCAGACTATATGATTTTGTAGCGATAACTTTCTTTGGCCATGTTATTTTGAAGAGACATAATTGCTTAGTTAGTATGCTTGAAGTATTATTATTTCTATGTCAATATTGAACTTTTTTCTTGAATCTTTCGGATCTGAATATTCATACCACAATTAAGAAGAATTACATTGAAATTATGCCAAGTAGCATTCCACCTCAAAAAATCTGTTTTTATCATTTACCTACTCGAGGACGAGCAGGAATTAAGCTTGTGGATGCTTGATACGTCTCCAACATATCTATAATTTTTTATTGTTCCATGCTATATTATATTCTGTTTTGGACATTATTGGGCTTTATTATACACTTCCATATTATTTTTGGGACTAATCTATTAACCGGAGGCCCAACCCAGAATTGCTGTTTTTGCCTATTTTAGGGTTTCGCAGAAAAAGAATATCAAAAGGAGTCCAAACGGAATGAAACCTTCGGGAACGTGATTTTCGAAACGAACATGATCCAGAGGACTTGGACCCTACGTCAAGACATCAATCAGGAGGCCATGAGGTAGGGGGGCGCGCCTACCCCCCCCTTCCAGGCACGCCCTCCACCCTCGTGGCCCCCTGTTGCTCCACCGACGTACTCCTTCCTCCTATATATACCTACGTACCCCCAAACTACCAGATACGGAGCCAAAACCCTAATTCCATCGCCATAACTTTCTGTATCCACGAGATCCCATCTTGGGGCCTTTTCCAGAGCTCCGCCGGAGGGGGCATTGATCACGGAGGGCTTCCACATCAACACCATAGCCTCTTTGATGAAGTATGAGTAGTTTACTTCAGACATACATGTCCATAGTTATTAGCTAGATGGCTTCTTCTCTCTTTTTGGATATCAATACAAAGTTCTCCCCCTCTCTTGTGGAGATCTATTCGATGTAATCTTATTTTGCGGTGTGTTTGTTGAGATCGATGAATTGTGGGTTTATGATTAAGTTTATCTATGAACAATATTTGAATCTTCTATGAATTCTTTTATGTGTGATTGGTTATCTTTGCAAGTCTCTTCAAATTATCAGTTTGGTTTGGCCTACTAGATTGATCTTTCTTGCAATGGGAGAAGTGCTTAGCTTTGGGTTCAATCTTGCGGTGTCCTTTCCCAGTGACAGTAGGGGCAGCAAGGCACGTATTGTATTGTTGCCATCGAGGATAACAAGATGGGGTTTATTTCATATTGCATGAGTTTATCCCTCTACATCATGTCATCTTGCTTAAAGTGTTGCTCTGTTCTCTTGAACTTAATACTCTAGATGCATGTTGGATAGCGGTCGATGTGTGGAGTAATAGTAGTAGATGCATGCAGGAGTCCATCTACTTGTCTCGGACGTGATGCCTATATACATGATCATACCTAGATATTCTCATAACTATGCTCAATTCTGTCAATTGCTCAACAGTAATTTGTTTACCCACCGTGAATACTTATGCTCTTGAGAGAAGCCACTAGTGAAACCTATGGCCCCCGGGTCTATCTTCCATCATATTAATCTTCCAATACTTAGTTATTTCCTTTGCCTTTTATTTTACTTTGCATCTTTATCATAAAAATACCAAAAATAGTATCTTATCGTATCTATCAGATCTCACTCTCGTAAGTGACCGTGTAGGAATTGACTACCCCTTATTGCGTTGGTTACGAAGATTTATTTGTTTGTGTAGGTGCGAGGGACTCGTGCATGGCCTCCTACTAGATTGATACCTTGGTTCTCAAAAACTGAGGGAATTACTTACGCTACTTTGCTGCATCATCCTTTCCTCTTCAAGGGAAAACCAACGCAAGTGCTCAAGAGGTAGCACACCCTAGAACACACAAGTTGATCATTGATCCCTTAGCCATGTGCGGTGCCCCGCTCCACCATAATCCACCTCGATCATATTGTAGCGGTGCTTAGGCGAAGCCCTGCGTCGGTAGCAACATAAGTATCGTCATCGCACCATCGTGCTGACGGAACTCTCCCATGAAGCTCTGCTGGATCGGAGTTCGTGGGACGTCATCGAGCTGAACGTATGCTGAACTCGGAGGTGCCATGCGTTCGGTACTTGGATCGGTCGGATCATGAAGACGTTCGACTACATCAACCGCGTTCTCATAACGATTCCGCTTACGGTCTACGAGGGTACGTGGACGATACTCTTCCCTCTCGTTGCTATGCATCACCATGATCTTGCGTGTGTGTATGAGTTTTTTTGAAATTATTACGTTCCCCAACACGTGCAAGCTTAAATAATCCACAAACTTCATCCACATAGATTAGGTGCAAATCAGGATGTAATGTTCCATCACCTGTGAAAAGATTAGTTAGCAGTTTCTCTATCATACCCGAAGTGATGTGGCCATGGGTGCAACCAAAAATAATATTTCACATGAAATAATAATCCAACCTACACATGTTCAGAAGGAGTTGCTGACGGCACCAACTAAGAAGACCAAGGCAGAAGAGTTTTTTCTTTATTGGAAAAATACGGATGCCAATTCCATTGTCAGATCATAAGTCGGAGGATATTAAGCCGACCTTCAGAACAACTCCGCATTACGTAGCATAACAAAATATACTTGTGCGTGCTATTTACAAATTAAGGTCAAGTGTCCAGCGTGTTATTTCCTAGTATTACAAGTTACGTAGCATGGAGGGTCAAGAGTAGTAGTCCGTTTTGGACTTTTGTGATCAACTTGCCGGATACTTAATTAGTTAAATCTTGTTTAGTTTGAATAGGAAAGTGATAGAGTCTGATTGTAGTTGGGTTTGTTTCCACAGTTTTGCTTATGCGCGTTGCCTATATAACAGGCAGGCTCAGGCCTTTGTATGGGAGAGTGAGTGAAATAAAGTACCAGAAAACACATCACGTTGGGATGCATCAAAATCCTTGTGTTTGCTGATCCGCGAGGGATTTCAGAGCTGCTACGCGTAGGATTTGATCCACTCGAATTCTTGCGCAAGTCTTTTTGTTCTTTGGTCTTCTTGGGTCTTTGCTTGATCCGAAGAGTCGTACTACTACTTTTACCTACACTGCTCCTGGTGCGACGATCGTTCGTCGACGTTCTTGCTAATTCATTAAGTACCGTGAAAGATTGGACCTACGAACGACTCGCCGTCTAGTCGGGTCTCATCAAGTGGTATCAGAGCAAGGTTGATCACGGTACAATTTTCTCTATCTAGTTCTTCTGTTGATCTACTTGAGTTGCTACAATGGTGCATTCACAGAAATCAAATTCAAGTGTGCATGGTGCACATGAAGGAGATGTGGAAGACGAGCTGCCCTTGCCCACCTATGATCCAAGTGTTGCGTCGGCTATCGTGCTTGGATTGGAGGCAACTCGTGACTATGTGCTGAATCTAGTGGGGAGGCGCATCGACAAGGTTGAGGAAAGTCTAGGAAAAAAGATTGCTGATTTGACTGAGGCCGTTCATCGATTGAGACCACGTTCACCACCTACCGATGGGTCTGTTGCACCGCGTCGTCATCGGCAATTATCTGGACAGCGGGTAGGTGAACAAGTTCGCAATAATGGTGAGCTTGAAGACCATCAGTCTGAGGGGGCTGGTAACTATTATGAGTCTGTGCGGCGTGCTTATAACCATCATGGAAGTGGTCTACACCATGGGAGGGACATGAACGTCCGCGGCGCGCCTACGAAGATGATGGTATTGGAAGAATAAAAATTTCCATACCGTTGTTTAGCGGCAAAGACAACCCATATGATTATTTGGAGTGGAAGATGCGCGTGGATCAGATTTTTGATAGACAACGGTACACCAAGGAGAAAAAGGTGCGTGCTGCATCTATTGAGTTCACGGGCTATGCTTTAATATGGTGGAACCAACTATGTCACGCGGGTGGACGTCCGGAGTCTTGGAAACAGATGAAGAGTATCATGAAGAGACGTTTTGTTCCGGAGCACTTCACTAGGACCTTGTACACACGGTTGCAGCAGCTTCGACAAGGTAATTCTAGTGTTGAGGAGTATTATAAGGAGATGGAAATATTATTGATTCGTACAGGGGTAGAGGAGCATGAAGAGGCTACAATGGCACGATTCATGCATGGTCTGAAATCAGAGGTACGAGATCGTGTCGATATGGTAGAATATAATGGATTACAAGGATTATTACACCATGCCATTCGAGCAGAGCAGCAAGTAAAGTGTCGTGCCGGTCATGATAATTCATCAAACTCGATGCTACGTAATTTTCAGAGAGAGGATGGTGGTAATAGTGGATTCAAATCTGATTTTAAGTCAGCTGCCAAGGAACTATCTCCATCCAAGGTTGAATCGTCTCGTGCTTCTAACTCTCGCACTAGTGATAGTGTGTGCTTTAAGTGTGGTGGTAGGGGGCATAAGAAGTTTGAGTGCCCTAATGAGAAGAGAGTACTCCTCATAGAAGAAGGATACATGTCCGCGAGTGACGGAGAAAAAAAATACTGATAGATCTAGTGAGAAATCTGAAGATGATGAAAAAGTGATTGCGAGTTTTGAAGCTGCAGAAGCATACACATCATTAATGGTGCAACGAGTGAAAGAAGACCGTATTGAGGATAAGGGGCGGCGATGGGATATTTTTCAGTCCGAGTGTAAGATCAACAACACCAATTGCAAGCTAATAATAGATGGTGGAAGCTACACCAATGCAGTCAGCAAAGGGTTAGTTGATGCTTTGGGGTTGCCGGCATGGAAGCACCCACAACCCCACCGTGTTGAGTGGTTGTACCATACTGGAAAGCTCAAGGTCACTCATAAGGTACGTGTCAAATTCTCAGTTGGCGACTATACTGATATGGTGATATGTGATGTCATACCAATGGATGCATGCCACTTGTTACTGAGGAGACCATGGCAGTATGATCATAGTGCTACACATGAAGGTCGGACAAACACTTATTCATTTTGGGATGCTGGGAAGCGATGTGTTCTGCAACCAATGTTTTATAATGCAATCAAGGTGGACGGAAATGTTTCATTACAGATTTTTTTTGGGAAAACTACATTGAAACCGAGGACGGTTTCAATTCAAGGGGTAGGGGATGATGTGGCCATGGGTGCAACCGAAAATAATATTTCACATGAAATAATAATCCAACCTACACATGTTGAGAAGGAGTTGCTGACGGCACCAACTAAGAAGACCAAGGCAGAAGAGTTTTTCTTTATTGGAAAAATACGGATGCCAATTCCGTTGTCAGATCATAAGCCGGAGGATATTAAGCCGACCTTCAGAACACCTCCGCGTTACGTAGCATAACAAAATATACTTGTGCGTGCTGTTTACGAATTAAGGTCAAGTGTCCGGCGTGTTATTTCCTAGTATTGCAAGTTACGTAGTATGGAGGGTCAGGAGTAGTAGTCCGTTTTGGACTTTTGTGATCAACTTGTCAGATACTTAATTAGTTAAATCTTGATTAGTTTGAATAGGAAAGAGATAGAGTCCGATTGTAGTTGGGTTTGTTTCCATAGTTTTGCTTATGCGCGTCGCTTATGTAACAGGCAGGCTCAGGCCTTTGTACGGGAGAGTGAGTTAAATAAAGTACCAGAAAACGCATCACGTTGTGATGCATCAAAATCCTTGTGTTTGCTGATCTGCGAGGGATTTCAGAGCTGTTACACGTAGGATTTGATCCAGTCGAATTCTTGTGCAAGTATTTTTGTTCTTTGGTCTTCTTGAGTCTTTGCTTGATCCAAAGAGTCGTGCTACTACTTTTACATACGTTGCTGCTGGTGCGACTATCGTTCGTCGACGTTCTTGCTAATTCATTGAGTACCGTGAAAGATTGGACCTACGAACGACTCGCCGTCTAGTCGGGTCTCATCAAGAAGAGATTTCAAAATAAACATTTTCAGAAGGTTCAGTAGGTTGAGGAGCAACTCTTTGCTCTACCGGTCAAGGTGAAGATACCCCGAACAAGCCCCTCAAAGGATTATGTTCCATAGTAACAAGTGACAGTAAATTTCAGCACACTATATAAATTTTTCCTTACCAACTTCCACCTACCAAAAGCGCTTCACTCTCCAGCAACGGCGCCAGAAAATAGTCTTGATGACCCACAAGTATAGGGGATACATCGTAGTCCTTTCGATAAGTAAGAGTATCGAACCCAACGAGGAGCAGAAGGAAATGATAAGCAGTTTTCAGTAAGGTATTCTCTGCAAGCACTGAAATTATCGGTAATAGATAGTTTTGTCATAAGGTAATTTGTAATGGGTAACAAGTAATGAAAGTAAATAAGGTGCAGTAAGATGGCCCAATCCTTTTTGTAGCAAAGGACAAGTCTGGACACACTCTTATATAAAGGAAAACACTCCCGAGGACACATGGGAATTATCGTCAAGCTAGTTTTCATCATGCTCATATGATTCACATTTAGTACTTTGATAATTTGATATGTGGGTGGACCGGTGCTTGGGTACTACCCTTCCTTCGACAAGCATCCCACTTATGATTAACCCCTCTTGCAAGCATCTGCAACTACAAAAGAAGTATTAAGGTAAACCTAACCATAACATGAAACATATGGATCCAAATCAGCCCCTTACGAAGCAACTAATAAACTAGGGTTTAACCTTCTGTCACTCTAACAACCCATCATCTACTTATTACTTCCCAATGCCTTCCTCTAGGACCAAACAATGGTGAAGTGTCATGTAGTCGATGTTCACATGACACCACTAGAGGTGAGACAACATACATCCCATCAAAATATCGAACGAATACCAAATTCACATGACTACTTATATCAAGACTTCTCCCATGTCCTCAGGAACAAACATAACTACTCACAAAGCATATTCATGTTCATAATCAAAGGGGTATTAATATGCATAAAGGATCTGAACATATGATCTTCCACCGAATAAACCAACTAGCATCAACTACAAGGAGTAATCAACACTACTAGTAACCCACATGTACCAATCTGAGGTTTGAGACAAATATTGGATACAAGAGATGAACTAAGGTTTGGGATGAGATGGTGCTGGTGAAGATGTTGATGGAGATTGACCCCCTCTCGATGAGAGGATCGATGGTGATGACTTCCCCCTCCTGGAGGGAAGTTTCCCCGGCAAAACAGCTCCGTCGGAGCCCTAGATTGGTTCTGCCAAGGTTCCGCTTCCTGGCGGTGGAGTTTCGTCCCGTGAGCTTGCTTATGATTTTTTCCGGAGGAAAGACCTCATATAGCAGAAGATGGGCACGAGAGGGCTGCCAGGGGGGCCCACGAGGCAGGGGCCGCGCCCCCACCCTCGTGGATGGTGGGTGGCCCCACTTTGGTGCTTCCTTTGCCCAATATTTTTTATATATTCTGAAAATGACTCCTGTGGAGTTTTAGGACTTTTGGAGCTGTGCAGAATAGGTCTCTAATATTTGCTCCTTTTCCAGCCCTGAATTTCAGCTGTCGGCATTCTCCCTCTTCATGTAAACCTTGTAAAATAAGAGAGAGAATAGGCATAAGTATTGTGACATAATGTGTAATAAAAGCCCATAATGCAATAAATATCGATATAAAAGCATGATGCAAAATGGACGTATCAGCTACTTTGCTGCATCACCATTTCATCTTCAAGGGAAAACCAACGCATGCTCAAGAGGTAGCAGGCTTCCCGCGGTGGCATGGCGTGGTGCAGTCCCTATCCAAGGCGGATCTGTGACGGTGATCCGCTATGGATTGGTTTGGATCAGAGACGGTGACGAGCGCGCGTGATCCTTCTCGGTGGCTCTCGCGGCTTGACGAGGCGGGGTGGGAGCCCTCCTCCTACGCTCCAGTGGTGGCACACTCAGGTAGTGCCCGGTGCACCAGGGATCCCACAGTGGCATTATTGCCGCGGGGTGGTCACCGGATCTAGGCGGCTGGATCTGGGGCTTTGAAGGCGGTCGAGACGGTGCAAAGGTTGTTGGGTGGATCTCTTGGGACGGACCCAGGTGAAAACCTGGTCTTCAGTCGATGGACGGAGCTGGTGATGACGATGCCCTTATCATTGTTTCCTTCATGAAGGCATCACCGAGGTGAAGCTCCCAACTCCACTCAATACCTCCGGGGGAAACCCTAGATTAATTAATCGGATGTTGGCGGCAATCATGTGTCGTAACGCCCCTTGGGGGCAGCATTCTTGGAGGTGCACTCGGCTTTGCGGGACCAGCGGACGGCTTCTTTGGTGGAGCGGTGCTTCATCCATACATTGATGGCGATGGATCTTGACGGCGTGGCGCAGTGCAGATTCAGAGTTTGATGTGGGGGGGGGGGACTCGCGCAGGAGGACGACGCTGTCTGGCGTCGTGGTGGCATTGATGGCAGAGAGACCTGGCACGGTAGATGCAACAGTACAGCTCTGAAGATGGAATCATGGCAGGTGGCTGCGGCGGCCTCATACTCAACAGGTGTCCTGATTGAGGAGTGCGCCGGACTGGTAGGTGCCCCATACCAGGCAGGCGTCCTGGTTGGGACCTCATGTCTTAGATGTTTAGGTTTGGCCGCGATGTCTGTTTGGTATTAGGCCCAGGGCTATCAACGCCCCTTCCTCAATTGGATAGGTGTAGCGACAGTTGTTGGTTAGATGGTGGCTTTAGTCTTGCTGTGGTATGACTTTGTAAGGTCTTGTGAGAATAATTAATAAAGTGGCCGCATGCATCGCCTAGATGCAGAGGCCGGGGTCATCCTCCTTTTGTAAAAAAAATCAATTCCTAGAAGTTTCTAGACTTGAGTTGCAGCAGGACACAAAAAAAGAATGCGACAGACATCATCAGCCTCAGCCCCACATTTGCATGTGGGCATCCAGGGGAAAAATTATGCCATCCAAGGAAACCTTGATATGCCTACGTGCCAAATTAAGTCAACATGGAAATGTATCCCGTAGATTTTTTCAGTCATTTTTAACCTTTGATGGGCAATTCAAACCCTCTTTTTTTAATTGGCAAACCCAAATTTTTGGCCAAATTCTTCCCGACTCAGCACCCCCTACTTCCTATCTACTAGAAAATTATTGCCTCCCAAGTGCAAGGGTTTGGAGCAAGTAGCAATTTCCCTTAAGTGACCTCAAGGTTTATCGAACCAACAAAAGCTAAGTGATTTCGATTAGTGATTAGTACCTGCACACACAAGTATAAAACCTTCTTGTGCGGTTATGCCCCCAACAAAACTAGCAAGGTTGTCAATCTCACTAACTAGCTTGTCGGGGGAATGACCCCTGGGTAGGCGCATCCATACTTGACCATTTTCAAAAACATCAGGGCAGCAAGCGCCCGTCAATCCGGCTAGCTAATACTCCACCCCAAAACTGCTATCCAACATGCATCTCAAAGTATTGCAATAAGTATGATGACATGAAGTAGATGATATATTTTCTTCACCCTACGTCCAAATGACAACTACATGACCCTCTTTTAATCCCTAGTGGCAACAACACAATACAAGCCTTTTTTACTTTCTCTGAGCGCAATAGCTTACTTGTAAGGTTGAAGCCAACTATCATACACAACTCCCTTTGAATATGTGATGTCTAATATGCAACTTTATTCTTGTAGACTCTGTTGAGCCTCCAAGCACAGAGTTTTGTAGGACAGCGGCGAATTTCTCTCAAGTGGAGGACTTAAGGTTTAACAATCCATAGGAGGTGTAGGATGAAGATGGTCTCTCGGAAATAACCCTACAATCAAATATAAGAAATCTCTTGTGTCCCCACAACACCCGATACAATGGTAACTTGTATAGGTGCACCAGTTTGACGAAGAAATGGTGATACAAGTGTAGTATGGATAGTACATATATGATTTTGTAATCTGAAATAATAAAAACAGCAAGGTAGCAAGTAGTAAAAGTGAGCACAAACGGTATTCCCATGCTTGAAAACAAGACCTAGGGTTCATACTTTTACTAGTGCAATCTCTCAACAATGCTAACATAATTGAATCATACAAAATTCCCTCAATGTGCGACAAGGAATCACTCCAAAGTTCCTATCAGAGAAAGTAGGATGAAAACATGTATCAACCTTTGTGCCTAGATTACCCCAATGTCACCACAGGAATCGCAAGTTGATTACCAAAACATATATCAAGTGACCCAATAGAATACTCCATTGTCACCACAGGTATCCACATGCAAGACATACATCAAGTGACTCAAATCTAAAATTTCCAATCCGATAACAATGAAACCTCATAGAGTAGGACTCAATTTGTCACAACAAAGATAGAGAAGGACGAACACCATATATATGATTCCACTATATTAACAAAGCTCATGGTACATCGAGGTCGTGCCCTATCAAGATCACGAGAGAGAGAGAGAGAGAGAGTCAAACAGATAGCTACTGGTACATATCCTCGGCCCTAGGTGTGAACTACTCCCTCCTTGTCATGGAGGCAGCCGAATCGTTTGTGTTTGTTTTCGCTAATCGCACACAATTCATCCTAGTGAATTGTATGTGTCTATCGCACACACCTTGATTTGGCCAACCATTTCTATTGTGTTGACTGATCGCAAATAGTTTATCCTTGTGAACTGTATGCCGTATATCGCACACACATTGATCTGGCCAACTATTTCTGTTGTGTTGGCTAATCGCAAACAGTTCATCCGAGTGAACTGTATGCCGTATATCGTGCACACCTTGATCTGGCTAGCCATTTCTATTGTTCTGGCTCATCGCAAACAGTTCGTATAGATCAACTGTATGCCACGTATCGCACACGCAACTCTAATCTGAATCATGCTTGGTGTCTCCGCCATCGCACACAGTTCGTCTTATTGGTGACAGTTTTACTATGACGCCGTTTGGGACACATTTTGGTCGAAGGGTCTCTGATTCATGTGTTGTGTTAGCAGGTCGTTGCACCAGTGTAAGCTTGCCCTTCCAGTAGTTTAATTTCTTTCCAAATCGATCTTCAATGCATTTCATTCTTTGTTGGTTGATGTACGATGATGGATTGATATTTTCAAATATCTAAAATGTAGGGACCCCAGGTCACACCCGAACAACTGTCTATAATTATTATGTTCTTCCTTGGCACACCCAAAGTAGAACAACTCACTCTTATTGAAATTAAATTTCAAGCGAGACAGTTGTTGGAATATACATAAAACCAGTTTCATATTTCTAGCCTTTGTCATATCATGTTCCATGAAAATAATACTATTGTCCACATATTGTAGTATGGACACCCCACCATTATCCACGAGATGCGGGATGAGACCACCTACCTGGTCATTCTCTTTAGCTCTACCAATGAAAACCACCAACATATCAACACCTACATTAGCAGGATATGAGACACCGGATCCCTCTGCATCAGTCCTTTTTGCGTCTGGAAATAATAACCTATGTCATAATTAACCTTGATCCTTACGCTGCCTGCTTGTGTAAAGAATTCAACTTGCTTCCTCCAAGCCGAATCAAAACCCTTCATACACAAAGCCTGCTACAGGAATGGCCACTTGACTTTACCGTATGCCTTCTTGAAATCCACTTTGAAGACAACTCTATTGAGTTTCTTCGAGTGAATTTCATGTACGGTTTCATGCAGAACGACCACATGAAAGCCATTTGAGTCGGTTGTACCGCAGTATGCACAATTTGTGTGAGGCAATTAGTCCTAATTTTGGTAAATATCTTAAAGGTCACATTTAAGCACACATATCGATCTGAACTGCTCAATGCGAACCGCCTCCACCTTCTTTGGCAACAACGTAATTGTCCCAAAGTTAAGTTTAAATAATTAACAACGGACATTAAACATATAATGGAACATTGTCATTAAATCAGCTTTAATTATATCCCATTGATACATCTCCAACGTACCTATAATTTTTGATTGCTCCATGCTATATTATCTACTGTTTTAGACATTATTGGGCTTTATTATCCACTTTTATATTATTTTTGGGACTAACCTATTAACCGGAGGCCCAGCCCAGAATTGTTGTTTTTTGCCTGTTTTAGGGTTTCGAAGAAAAGGAATATCAAACGGAGTCCAAACGGAATGAAATCTTCGGAAACGTGATTTTCTCAACGAACAAGACCCGAGAGACTTCGACCCTCCATCAAGAAAGCCAGGAGGTGGTCACGAGGGTGGAGGGCGCCCCCCTAGGGCGCGCCCCCTGCCTCATGGGCCCCTCAAAGCTCCACCGACGTACTTCTTCCTCCTATATATATCCACGTACCCCCAAACGATCGGGGACGGAGCCAAAAACCTAATTCCACCGCCGCAACTTTCTGTATCCACGAGATCCCATCTTGGGGCCTATTCCGGAGCTCCGACGGAGGGGGCATCGATCACGGAGGGCTTCTACATCATCATCCAAGCCCCTCCGATGAAGTGTGAGTAGTTTACTTCAGACCTACGGGTCCATAGCTAGTAGCTAGATGGCTTCTTCTCTCTTTCTGGATCTCAATACAATGTTCTCCCCCTTTCTCGTGGAGATCTATTCGATGTAATCTTCTTTTTGCGGTGTGTTTGTTGAGACCGATGAATTGTGGGTTTATGATCCAGTCTATCTATGAATAATATTTGAATCTTCTCTGAATTCTTTTATGTATGATTGGTTATCTTTGCAAGTCTCTTCGAATTATCAGTTTGGTTTGGCCTACTAGATTGGTTGTTCTTGCCATGGGAGAAGTGCTTAGCTTTCGGTTCGATCTTGTGGTGTCCTTTCCCAGTGACAGAAGGGGCAGCAAGGCACGTATTGTATCGTTGCCATCGAGGATAACAAGATGGTTTTTTTATCATATTGCATGAAACTATCCCTCTACATCATGTCATCTTGCTTAAGGCGTTACTCTGTTTTTAACTTAATACTCTAGATGCATGCTGGATAGCGGTCGATGAGTGGAGTAATAGTAGTAGATGCAGAATCGTTTCGGTCTACTTGTCTTGGACGTGATGCATATATACATGATCATACCTAGATATTCTCATAACTATGCTCAATTTTGTCAATTGCTCAACAGTAATTTGTTCACCCACCGTAGAATACTTATGCTCTTGAGAGAAGCCACTAGTGAAACCTATGGCCCCCGGGTCTCTTTCTCATCATATCAATCTCCATCACTTTATTATTGCTTTGCTTTTACTTTGCTTTTATTTTATTTACTTTGCATCTCTATACCAAAAATACCAAAAAATATTATTTATCATCTCTATCAGATCTCACTTTCGTAAGTGACCGTGAAGGGATTGACAACCCCTAAGCGCGTTGGTTGCGTTGAGCTATTGTTTTTGTGTAGGTACGAGGGACTCGAGCGTAGCCTCCTACTGGATTAATACCTTAGTACTCAAAAACTGAGGGAAATACTTACGCTACTTTGCTGCATCATCCTCTCCTCTTCGGGGAAATCCAACGCAGTGCTCAAGAGGTAGCACCCATCACCTCTTATAAAATTCTACCGGAAAGCCATCCAGTCTAGGTGCCTTATTATTTTTCATTTGCGCTATTGCTTTGAAAACCTCCTTTTCTGTGAAGGGAGCAGTGAGAACCTCATTCTTATCGTCTCCCAGTTGTGCTACGTCCTCTACCATATCCTCGTTGAGTGAGACAAAATTCTCTACTAGCACTAATCTTCAGTTGAGTGACATCCTCACGAAAGGACTCATGCATGTCAAATTCATCGAGATGAGGCAGAAGCTCAGGGTCGAGGAGGTGAAGCCAATGCAACATGCTTGGGATGGTGAATTGTTAGCCAACTAGGAAATATACCCGTGTGTTGCAACGGGAGACAAAAAAATTATGCGCTAACCAAATAAGTATGACTTAATACCCTGACACATGAGCATCCCCTATTTTAAGGCTCACCATGTTGCCCTTATTTTTCTCCCACCCTCGTTGATGATGGTCGCAATGTCCACGTGATCACAATGCATTCAACATGGTAAATCCCAAGGCTATGAGCTTGTCACTGCACATCACACTTATCATTATGTTGCACAGGGGAATGTTTAAAATTTTAAAACAAATCTCATCGTCCACGAACTACACCAATGCCTAGACATATAAAGACTTTCGAAAAACTAATCAAATCCTAGACATAAAAGACTTTTGAATCGGTGAATTGTTTTTGAAACGACAAACATTATTTCTGAAATTTTGGATTTTCTCAAAACGAATCACGAACATTTATTTTCTTTACGAACATTTTTGAAATGCATGAAAAGTTTTCGAATTTATGAACATTTTTCAACTCAAAAAACATTCTTCGAATCGATGAATTTTCTTTAAAAAATTGGGGAACAAATTTGGAAAATTGTGTTTTTTGTTCTTTTTAATTTTTGTGAACATTTTCTAAAATTTCATCGACATTTTTTTAGATTCCCGAATAAGTTTTGATTGCTCAATAATTTTTTTCGAAATCATGAAAATTATTTTATTTTCCTACCATTTTTCCCAAATTTTATATAATTTGCAAACATTTTTGCAAGATTTCATAAATATTTTTTTGAATTCACATACATTTTATGGTTTCTCAAACTTAAAAAAAAACTAACAACTTTTAAATTTGGAATCCCAAATTAGTTTAAAGAAGGAAGAAAACAGAATAAGAAAAGAAAAGACAAAAAAAGGAAATAAAAAACAGGGGAGTCAAGCCCCGCATCATGAGCCAGCCCATGAACGGAAGGAAAAAAATTATGGCGGACGGGGATCAATCCCTTGTCTGTTGGCCACAAGAGATAGGCCTTCGCCACTGTGATGTGTGTGCGCCTATGGTTTCTAGCAACATCCTATCTTTAAAATAATGAGTCACGATGATGACTTCGGAAAGAAAAATTGAATTGTTTTCTTTACTTATGGATGGCATAGCCGGTAATTTATAGCAACTTCGGTGCTATTTTCTTGGACGGATGATCAGAAGCAATAGTCGATTTTATTATTAGCAAAACTGTTATTATTATTAAGAAGGACTAGCAAAAAGGCTCATGCGTTGCAACGGGAGAAAAAAAATCCTCTCATATCTTTAGCTGGATCAGTTGGACAAACTATGCATGGCCAGTTGATAGGTTATGAGATCGAATCCTTTCATCGGCAATTTTATTTTTTTGCCAGTTCTCCGGACTTTAGGCCACAGTGCACCGCCAGGTCGACTTCCTCTGTTGGGGCAAAACGGGTGGCAAATAACGAAACCAAATAGCGTACGTGAATTTAACTGAAGCGGGACGAAACCAAGAATATCACCCCCCTTTAATAGTAAATAAAATTGAAGCGGGACAAAACCAAGAATATCACCTCCCTTAATAATAGGTATATAGATATAGATATAGATTAGGATTAGGATTAGGATTAGGAAAAGATAATCCCGCTACTTCTTTTATGTAGTTAGCAGAAATAACGGCCGTGTAGCATGTGCTTGTGCATGTCTCAGACAAAAAACTTTGCTTTATTTCCATAGTTGTAGGGCGGCCGATCGCATCGTGGGATAGCACAGATCATGGTGATCGTGTTCTTCTAAAAAAAATAATGGTGATCGTGGCGGCCAAGTAGGCATGAGGCACGAGCGGTCATGGGATGACATGGCCACTTTGCTCGGTCCACCGCCCGGTTTTAGCTTAATAGAGGAACAAAAAAGTAGCAAATCGACACGCAAATCACTTGTCACCTGTGTCCTGGTCATGAACTCATGATCACCATCGCCTACCGCCGTTCTCTTGCAACAACAGGCGATACCACATTTTCTAACAACGTTCGTCATTCTCATTGTGCCATGGAAGCTTTGGGATGCAGCTCGATGCTCAAACTATCCTCTTCAACATTATCAGTGACTTTGACACTTTGGACTCGCAAGACTAAAATCTGCGCAGAAACCTGACGCCATAACTGCACTTTTCGAGGAAAGATCTCATCCACCACCGACGTGATCAGGGCAATCAGGACGAACCTAGAGCTATGGCACCTTGCGGGGGGCAAATGCATCGAGAGCTGTGAGATTGCGCCAAATGCATTGAGAGCCCCTTCGGAGATTTACTATGAGATTGCCGACTAGTGTTAGGCCTACGGGCTTTTTCCCTCTCTTTTCATGTTTTCTTTCTCTTTTCTCTCTCTTGATCACTTGATCACCCCATGTTTTCATGCTACCACTGCTAACCAGCAAGATGCTAGGCCACGCCGGGCTGTAGGGCAATTTCCTCTGTTCACTCTGCCGTGGTTGTAACTGCCTCTCATTGAAATGAAAATCCAGGCACCGGTTGGAAGTTTCAGAAGAAAATGGGAGAGCAATCTGTTCACCGGTAACGGGGATTGATAAGATGCAGCTTGGACGACTCATCAGCAGTACGCGATGAAGGGAAAAGCCATCACCAATCTTCTACCACTTCTGATAGCGATAGGCGTGGTGCTTTTCAGAAGACAAAGGTTATAATGTGAGTGTCATTCTAAGTTCATCGCTTCGATTCTCGCATTTACTCAAATTAGAAATAGAAATCCAATAGTGGCTCATTTCAAATTCGTAATTTGGTGTCTATCTGAAAGTTATTTTCGGGTCTCCTGGTCAACAAGCTCGGAATCAGACTGGCATGGACACCGAAGATCTAGAGCAAGAAAAGAAAAGAAACTCTCAGCTAGATCAAAACAGAACAACACATCCTGCATCCATACTGTACCTCGGAAGATGCCTCTCAGCCCGCAAAATCACTCAACAGAACAATGCTTACCTACTCTCAGTAACCTCCAAGGAAATTGTAAAGAACGTGAGTCGCGCCTACGGTTCAGTCAAACAAAGACAAAGATGATGATGAATTGACGCCCGGACGCCGCTACTAAATGACGAAGACAGCAGGATGAGCACGCCACACCTGAGTTGATCCAAGTCGAGCACACTTACTCCACCGTACCAGAGTTGATCCAAGTTGAGCACACTTGCAAGGGCGCTAACCAGATCGATGGTTTTGCTCCTGACGTACGCCGCACTCGCAGCGGCGACGATGCGACGGCCGGAAGAGAGGGCACACCTCGCCGAAGCCGAACCGGCAGCGGCTACCTCCTCGCCGGCGCCGGCTCCACCGTACACCGGCGTCTCGGTCTTCATCCCGGCACCGCCGCCTCTGCCTGGCATGCCCGCGTTACCGCCGTTGCCCGGCTTCCCGGGCATGGCAGGCGCGCCATCGCCTTCTCCTTCGCCTTCGCAGCAGCCGGCCAGTTGCTTGGGAGCGCTCGGGCGTGTGATCACGTGTGCTCCGTACCTCACCGACTCCGTGCCCGCGCCGCCGAGTACCTGCTGCGACGGCTTCAGGTTGCTCGTCGGCAGCAGCGCCCGGATCTGCTTGTGCCATGCCATCATCGGCAACTTGAGTACATTGGCAGGGGGGGAGATCGACCAGCTTCGCTTGCTCGTGCTGCCTCTGACGTGTAGCACGTTCGTCCCCCCGGACCTTCTTCTCATGTGCATCCGTGAGTTTGAAAGATCCTTGTCTGTTTTACTCCTTTATTAGTCGTATAAGAGATTCATTTGTACGTACGTATATCAACTTACGAATAAACTGTCTTGCAGTGTCTCCGGTGCCGCCGATTATGCCTCAGCACGACCGCGCCGGTGTCGGAGAAAGGCTCGGTGCTCTCGGCGGCTAGGCCATTGGCGTGCTCTCGAAAAGAAGAAGGGAGTGTCTATTTAGAAGTCGACTGAAATTGAATTAGGCTTCAGTCGAATTCCTGTATGTCTATCATTTATGTTCCCCGCGCACTGCATGTATGTCAATTTCCATCTGATATCACACCCGGGCCTTGTATGCATGTGCGTTGACGGGTTGGCCTTGTATGTACAGTGGAAGTCGCGAAAAAAAGGGGTTCTAGTCTTGAAATGGTTTCAAAATAGATGCAATACTACCCAACAAAGACAAACCCAAAAGAAAACTGATTCTAAATGGCTTGCAATACAAACAATTGGAAAAAAACACTATGGTTAACTGATCCATTGAACTTACAGTGTTCACAATTCCACTGTAAATTACAGTGGAAGTACTATGTAAATTCCACTACTGTTTACAGTGCAACTACTCTGCAAATTACACTCTATTAACACTAGAATTATAGTGGGAGAAAAATTCCAATCATCTAGCATATACACCAGCAAAAGAATCCTTTCAGGCTAGGGAAATGAACTGAAAATTTACAGTAGATAAAACACCAGAAATTACTGTCACATTCTATTGTAATTTCTTGCTAGTCAAACAGTAAAATCAAGTTCACAACAATAACAATCGCCAACATGGACAAACAAATATAAATGGTTTCTAAAAATGGATGCAATCCCTTCTAACAAACCCCAACAAATTCAATCCCCAAGTTCTAACAAAACTGGAGCTTGCAACCAAACAAGAAAAGCAAAACTGCTCCACTGAAATTACAGTGTTCACAATTCATTGCCATTTACAGTGGAAGTACTTTGTAAATTACACTGTAAATAAAGAAAAAAAAATCACTGTGAATGACACTAGAATTACAGTGGGAGTTGCACTGTAACATACACTTTGATTCCACTGTAATTTACAAAGTTATTACACTATAATTACAGTAATTTTCTCTGTAAATTCAATTTACTTAAACTGAAAGTTCGCTGAAATTACGCTTTGACCTACACTCTAATTACATTGTGATTTTCTCTTTACTAAACTGTATAAAAAACCCTCAATTGAACATGATCTATTTTTCAACATCCTTCAAATGATGCCAACTTTTACAAGCATGTGTTCGTACCCATGGTAGGCATCCATTCCAGGTTTGAACAACTTTTGACATTGTATGCATGTTCCCACGTCTAGCCATTTATTGGTCTTTTTTCACCGAGAAAACTCTAGAAAATGTAAAACATCTCGAAAACGCAAACAACTTGGCATGATGCCTTGGATTGTTCATACAAGGCCACAAATTTTTTTTTGGAATAACTTCAAGGATGTCGAGAAACAATGTGCTCTCAAACGAGACGGAGCCTTCTAGCCACTCAAAGACCCTTCGTTGAACATGGTTTGTTTTTGGACATTCTTATCATGACCCCATTTTTTGTTTGTATTTTCTAAATCTGTTTTGAAATTCTAACAAATTTAGTGTTTTTCAAAAAAATGAATTATTCAAAAAAATGTTCGTGTTCAAAGTTTTATTTGCTCTGTTCAAAAAAATGCTCGTGTTTTGACATTTTGAGCAATTTTAAAAGACAGAAACATTTTTTGAAATTTATGTATAATTTCCTAAAATACGAATATTTGTATTTAATGAACAAAATTTGAATAAGCAGAGAATATTTGAACAAATTTCAAAAAGTGCGAGAATTTTCGGAAAAGGAAAAACGAAAATAAATGAAAAATAAATAATAAACATACAAATTCACTACAGTAAAACCGGTCGCTCAGGGACAATGGGCCTTTCCAGTCGGGTGGCCTCAGTCCTGTGCGTGGCGTCATCTTTGCCGCTCGCTGGGTCAAACTGTCGGGGATTGTGAGCGAGGATACATGTCCCGGCTAACTTCTACGTTTCCACAAGTGGCCAACCGGTTATTGGAACCTTCCCTGAACTGATTTTTTCCTGTGTTGTTTCTTCTCTGTTTTTTTTTGTTTTTTGTTTTTTGTTTTCTTTTTCTTTTTATGCAAGGTTTTCCTATTTTAAAATTTTATTTTAATAGTTAAAAATTGTCTGCTTCTTCTAAAATATTTGGAAATTCAAAAATTTCTCACAAAAAAATGTCTTCGCTTTCAAAATTTATTCACAAATTCAAAAACAATTCATGTTTTAAAGTTTAATCGCAAATTCCAGAAATATTTGGTGAATTTCAAAATATACTCTCATTTTAAAAATACAAATTTTTAAAAAATCATGTTTTAAAATTTGTTCACAAATTAAAAAAATCAGGGGATGTCAAGAAAATGTTCGTAATATTGAAAACCGATCTAGTTTTCAAATTTTGTTCCTGTTTTTTTAATTCGAAACCTGTCCGTGTTTTTCATAATATTGGTGTTTTTCATAAAATTTATTGAAATTTGAAATTTTATTCACATTTTTCCAAAACCTGTTCGTGTTTTCCAAAATGTTTGGAAATAATTAAAAAATCTGTACGGTGCAGCAAAGAAAGCTGCTACCGCCAATATTGCCATTACTGTCAATTATTAAATGGTTTGTGCTTATATTAGTCATCAGCAGCCGTTGTCTCTAGTGGCTGGCTGCACTTGGTGAGAAGCTGGAAGTCAAGAGTTCGATTCTTGCCCAGTCGTTGTCGTCCTTGTGCGTATATACGTTCCGGGCGACCCATCATACTTATCTGTGAAAAGTTTGTGAGGAGGATTGTACCGAAGCGGGACATAGGGGAATGGTTTGAGATCAGGGGATTTTTACAACATGCTACATGTGCGAAGTCTTGACCTTGTCATTATAGCCAGGAATCCTTATATTATGGTAATGTTAATGTATCTGGAAATCAAATGAGCATGCAAAGTGCCTATCATTTTGCTTGGTGTGCTTCTGTTACAATAGATGTAGAATTACAGTAGCATTGTTTTATATCGTGCTGAGATGATGTATTTTTATTGGAAATAGTGTTATTTATTATTATTTTTGCGGAAATTTTTTCAATCTATTCATCTTCAATCATGATAGTACAATGAACACTAGAAATAATAAAAATTACATCCAGATCGTAGACCACCTAGCGACGACTACAAATACTGAAGCGAGCCGAAGGCGCGCCGCTGTCATCGCCCCTTCCTCGCCAGAGCCGGGCAAACCTTGTTGTAGTAGACAGTCGGAAAATCGTCGTGCTAAGGCCCCATAGAACCAACGCACCAGAACAGCAACCGCCGCAGATGAAGAGTGTTAGATCAGAAGGATCTAACCTAAAGACACACGAATGAAGACGAACGGTGAACAGATCCGAGCAAATCAACCAAAGACAGATCCGTCAGAGACACACCTCCACACGCCCATCGATGATGCTAGATGCATCACCGGAACGGGGGCTAGGTTTTGGAAATATGAGCAATTTACCAAATGATTTTATTAACAGAAATACTAGATAAAACATGACTAATATAGTAGAGATAAAACAAGTCATGCGTTTTGACAGAGAGAAGGTAAATAGTTTCTGCATATATGAACCGTAGCCTACCATATCTATAGCAGACAGTAGAACTAGTTGCATATATGAAGTAGAACCTAACATATTTAGGGCAAGTACTAGTACGAGAAACTGTGGCAGGATATTTAACAGAAGGAAGAGCACATACGGGACAACAGCAGCAGTAGCACTGGACCTGGGGGCGGTGTCCTCGCCAGCATGTCGTCGAGGAGGTTGTCGACGTCGGGGAAGAAGTCGTCGTGGGGAAGTAGTCGTCGGAGTCTGGGGCGTCCGTGACGAAGGAATCAGTCAGTAGTCGCGCAGAGCGCTACCCCAAAACTTTCTCACCCTTCTCCCGTACAGGACTCAAAGAGGTGCGGTTTCGGAGGCCTACTGTCCCGACCTGCGGTGCACGCCACAAGTCGGGATAAGGAAGACAACAGCAGCTCAGAGATTGGAACAGGTGGCGAGAGGAAGAAGAAGTTCTGGTGCGTCTCTCTGGGAGGAGCGACCTCCCTTTTATAGGCGCAAGAGAAGGAGGCGAGAGGGCAGCGACGGGAGGCGAAACGAAGAGACGGAGGCGAAGCGAACAGCCAGCAGCCGAAGGGCTGCACCGTTCGCATTCGAACTCCATTTTCGCAAAAATCTTTTCAGCTTCCGAGTGACCTTTCATATACCCGTAATGCGAGGCAAAAATTTAGATATGGGCTCGGCTCATTCCCGCAACCCGCGGCGCGTTGTGACGAGGCGTGGCGTGGTGTGGCGTGGCGAGGCGGGCGGCGAAGAAGGAGCGCGCGTGGATATCCCTCTTGTTCTCATGCTCGTACAAGTGGGAAAGAACCTCCCTTATAAGAAGGTCCAACTCCCACTAAACTAGCAATGTGTGACTAAACTTTAGTAGTATCCCTTACCTTGCACAAATGGGCTAAGTGAGCCTCTAGGATTTATTAGGAATTTCTGAAATAGTTATTGGGCTGCCTAAAATAGACTAAATTCCAGCACTAGGCGGAGATACCTTTATTCCATCTCCAGGAAGCGGCCACTGTCTCGCCTTCCTAAGCAGGACACAAACCCTAACAAAACTCAAAAAAAATCTAAAAACGGAGACCTCCCACCGGCAAGTGCCGAGATCCACTCCGTCTTCATGACCCTCAGGCCATCGGAGACGGGATGGACCGGCGCCGGCGCCGGTGGGAGGCAGAAAACCCTAGATTTTTGAGGCGACGGCTGGCTGGTTTTTGAGACGGGATGGATGGTGCAACCACGATCTCCTGCTTCTTCTTCTCCACTCTGATGTGTTATTAATGTAACGTTAATGGATGCACATGGTTTTTCTTGAAGTTACTATTGAGAGGCTAGGTCATTGACCTTCAATTATCCATTACCTCCGACTATATGCAATTGGACAAGAAACTGGACATGCAATTGGATAGATGTATGTGTCACATTTTAAACGAGCCCGGCAACCTTGAAGCCCGCACCTCTGTAAAAGTACAATGGCCTGCTTAGAGTCTAAGATTTCCAACACGGATTTTGTTTCTTTGAGATCGTAAGTAAAATGTTTATACTATGCAACCAAGCCATGCTACTCCCACACCAAAGATTTGTTACTGTGAAATCCTATTCTCCTGTAGTGTGATTACTACATGAGCTTATCTGCGTGTTTTTTAACTTCTATTTGTACATATGTTGTCCAACTATCGCTTTGAGCAGAAATAGGGCACACAGTTTGGTCGAATGGTCTTCTATACATGTGTCATCTTAGGACTTTTCTATGGTACTTTTACTTTATCATTCTAAGTATGTTCATGTACTATATCTAAGATATTACAAAGCAAGTTACACAAAAAGTTACATGTGCAACCATAGTTTTTGACTTTTTCTTATGTTTATGAAATACATACATATTTTTAGGTAAAAAGAGTATGCTCAAAATATGATACACATTATCTAAAAAATAGTATATATATACTACATACTACATATACATACTCTTAATTTTGGTAGATACTATATACAACATATAAAACTCACATGAGGGTAACTATCCCTGGGTGGTAAGAAACATTTGAGTAGTTTCCTATGCACAAAGAACTAATGAGTATTTTTCTATGCATCCAATGGATTCATCATCGAGAGCTAATGAGTGGTTTCAAAATGATCTGGTTGAGCGTATGTGGGTGGTTCGAGCGAAGAACCAATAAAATATGTCTGAATAAGTTGAATTCAAATTTAAACTATTTTATCTATAAAATTTCATGTTCTATTGTAGTATTTATATTTAAATTGCATTGAAATACTTGCATGTCATTATTGTGGGGGCTGCTACGCGTCGGCCGGCGGATCTTTTTAAAAGATCCGCCGCCTGGCGAGCCATTGGATCCGACACAATCTTGCGGGTGAACGTCTTGCTCTACTTCGCAACAAAGGTCTTGTTGCGGAAACATTTGCAAAGAGGTTGTACTATGGATTTTTTTTGGCAATATAAATTGTGTCACAGGATTTTTTTTTCTTGCAACATAGGTCGTGTTCTAGATTTTTTTCTATCTACACTTTTCTTTGGGCCGTGCTACGTGTCGGCCGGTTGAAGTTCGGGAAAGATCAAGCACGCGAGCTTCACGAATTGCAACAAGTTAGTTGTTGCGGAAACAGAGACTTTGTGCAAAGATGTGTTCTAACTTTTGCAACAAAGATATTGTTGCATAAAACTTTGCAACTGAGGCGATGTTGCAAAAAAAATTGTCTCCACTTTTATGAAACAAAGGTGATTAATTTTTTCCTTCACTTTTATGCAACATAGGTGATATTGCGGAAGGAAGTTTTGCAACATAACCAATGTTGCATTTTATCTTGCAATGAATAGGGTTGACCATGAATGAAGTGGTCGTGTTTGCTGGTGGTTGAAGGGCCCACCGAGGAGGAGGCACAAGGCCCTCTAGCAGCAGGACACACATCGATTGAACGAAGTGATCGACGTGATACTGTGATCCGCCAGTTGATCCCAATCTTTTCCCCATTTATTATGGGTGAACGAGATATTTATTTTTAAAATTTTGACCACTTCGGATATAGAAAAAAACATAGACGGTGAAAAAATTGAATGACCGTCTCCTTTCCACGAAAATGTTTGGGAAACGCTTCCATCCGGCGGACCGGCCGAGCGTTGGGCCGGTCGCTCGCTCGCGAGACGCATACGCTCGTGGGACCAGGCATCGCTTCCTTTTCTTCCTTTCGTCTACCTTTCCCCTTTTCATTTTCTTTGTCATCGCCATGGATGCCCTCGCACTAGCCCGCCCTCCCGTGCCCCACACCTGCTCTACCATGTGCGTGCTTCTGGATCCGGCGATTTGTGTCACGACATACATCCGCCGTGCAGGGGCGCGACCGCGAGCCGCCATGGCTGGAGTCTCCTTCTTCCTCCCGATCTGAAGGCAGCCCTCACCTCTCGGGGCACACAAGGGCTGGAGGTTAAGTGTCCATTGTGTCCTCCGTTACAATTGTTGTTTTGATATACCAGTGTTTTAGTGAAGGCTTGTTAAGGTTGAGCTTCACCTAGAGCAAGTAGCTACACTCCTTCACAACTGAACAATGGACTATGCCTTGAATTGTCAGTTTGGCGTAAAGAAGCTTCACCACGTGTCTTACTAGTACTGGGATGCCGAAGGCTGACCCCTCTAGTGGAGCATATAAGTCACACTCCTGGCCTATTCATGAGCTTACTAGAGATCACCCCAATCTCATAGACTGTGACTAGCAGTCGGGCTCACATAGGTGTGTTCCTCCAAAGATCGCTCTGTAGGATAGCATCTTGCTTACATAAGCTTTGGAACATATTAAGACAATAGTCATCCTACCATACAGTATTGAGAGTATTGCATCTCCAACGGAGTGGGTTAGTATAGTTACTCTCCTCAGTTCACCACTGGCTTGTTTTCCCAGGTCCTACTTCATGGGATCTCCGATCACATAGGTTGGGTTACCACCATGGCAACTCATGTGGGTCTCATACCCATCTCCCTCGATGCATTATCTAACACAACACATGATAGCCCTTTCGTAAAGGGATCTGCCAGATTCTTAGCCGTATGGACATAGTCCAACTCTATCACTCCGGAGTTTCTTAATTTTCTGACAGCTTTTAATCTCATTCTTATGTGTTTGTTGGACTTCATGTTGTCCTTTGAACTCTTCACCTTGGTGACGACAGTCGGATTTTCACAGTTCATAAGGATAGCCGGAACCAGTTTATCAACCAATAGCAAGTCCATCAAAAGATCTCGAAGCCATCCTGCTTCAACATCAGATGTGTCTAATGCTGTTAATTATGCTTCCATTGTCGATCTCGTTAAGATCGTTTACTTACAAGACTTCCAGAAAACAGCGCCACCTCCAAGAGTAAACATATACCCAGTTATGGCCTTCATCTCATCAGCATCAGAGATCCAATTCGCATAACTATACCCTTCAAGTACCGACGGGTCTCCGGTATAGTGAAGTCCATAGTTCATAGAACCTTTCAGATAGAGCATAACTCTTTCAACAGCATGCCAATGTACATCACCCGGTTTGGAAACAAACCGACTCAGTTTGCTCACATCAAACGCGATATCAGGCCTCGTTGCGCTCGCTAGGTACATCAGTGAACCAATGATTTGAGAGTATCTCAATTGATCTTTAGCCATGCCTTTGGACTTTCGAATCAACACGCTATGATCATATGGTGTTTGAGATGGTGTGCAGTCCGAATATCCAAAACGACTCAACACCTTCTCAACATAGTGGGATTGCAGAAGTGTGACCCACCCTCATTATCTCTCAGTAGCTTGATGTTCACGATAACATTAGCCACACCAAGGTCTTTCATCTCAAAGTTCTGAGATAGAAACAATTTGACCTCCTCAATGACTTTGAGGTTTGTTCTGAATATCAGTATGTCATCAACATACAAGCATAGTATAACTCCTTCGCCCCCACCATGACGATAGTATACACATTTGTCAGCCTCATTAACAACAAAACCAACATATGTCAGAGTTGTATTGAACTTATCATGCCATTTCTTAGGTGCTTGCTTCAGGCCATATAAAGATTTCAGCAACCTACACACCTTCCTTTCCTGACCATCTATCACAAAGCCATCTGGCTGTTGCATGTAGATTTCCTTATTTAGCTCTCCATTCAGAAAAGCTGTCTTAACATCCATCTAATGGACGAGAAGACCATGTGAGGTTGCCAATGAGAGTAATACTCGAATGGTGGTCAGTCTAGCCACATGTGAATAAGTATCGAAGAAATCTTCCTCTTCTTTCTGGTCATAGCCCTTGGCCACAAGCCTAGCCTTGTACTTTTCAATCGTACCATCGGGCCTAAGCTTCTTTTTGAACACCCACTTACATCCTAGTGGTTTGCAACCATAGGGACGGTCAGTGATCTCCCATGTCCCGTTAGCCATGATGGAATCCATCTCGCTACGAACCACATCCTTCCAGTAGTCAGCCTCTGGAGAAGCATACGCTTCTGAAATAGAAGTAGGAGTATCATCCACGAGGTACACGAAGAAATCATCACCAAAGGTCTTTGCAGTCCTTTGTCTCTTGCCCCTACCAAGGGTTTCCTCGTCATCCTCCTCGGGATTTTCATCATGTGTTCGTTCATAATATTCCAGAGGAATGGCGGGCTCAGGAGTCTCATCAGATTCCTGTCTAGAAGTGCTTTGCATATCTCTCATAGGAAAAATATCCTCGAAGAATGTAACATCCTTAGACTCCATAATTGTGCCGAACTTTTGGTCAGGTACCTCAGATTTCACTACTAGAAATCTATAGCCAACGCTGTTCTTAGCATAGCCCATATTAACGCAGTCCACAGTCTTGGGTCCAAGCTTACGCTTTTTGGGGATCGACACATTGACTTTCACCAAACAGCCCCAAGTACGCAAGTACGAGAGTGTTGTCCTTCTCTTCGCCCATATCTCATAGGGAGTGATCTCATTATCCTTTGTAGGAACTTTATTCAGGACATGACATGCCGTCAATATAGCCTCCCCCCACCATGCCTTGGATAAACCCGATGTATCTAACATGGTGTTACCCAAATCAGTTAGAGTACGGTTTTTTCGCTCGGCAACCCCGTTTGACTGGGGTGAATAGGGAGGCGTCCTCTCATGAATAATGCCATGTTCCGCACAAAAGGAATCAAACTCACTTGAGAAGTACTCCCCACCACGATCTGACCGGACTCGTTTAATTTTCTTTTCAAGTTGATTCTCAACTTCTGCCTTATAGATTTTAAAGTAGTGTAGAGCCTTGATGTCTACTACACAACCTTCTTCTTGTAGACGTTGTTGGGCCTCCAAGTGTAGAGGTTTGTAGGGCAGTAGCAAATTTCCCTCAAGTGGATGACCTAAGGTTTATCAATCCGTAGCAGGCATAGGATGAAGATGGTCTCTCTCAAGCAACCCTGCAACCAAATAACAAAGAGTCTCTTGTGTCCCCAACACACCCAATACAATGGTAAATTGTATAGGTGCACTAGTTCGGCAAAGAGATGGTGATACAAGTGCAATATGGATAATAGATAAAGGTATTTGTAATCTGAAATTATAAAAACAACAAGATAACTAATGATAAAAGTGAGACTAAACGGTATTGCAATGCGTTGAAACAAGGCCTAGGGTTCATACTTTCGCTAGTGCAAGTTCCCTCAACAATACTAACATAATTGGATCACATAACTATCCCTCAACATGCAACAAAGAGTCACTCCAAAGTCACTAATAGCGGAGAAGGAACGAAGAGATTATGGTAGGGTATGAAACCACCTCAAAGTTATTCTTTCCAATCAATCCGTTGGGCTATTCCTATAAGTGTCATAAACAGCCCTAGAGTTCATACTAGAATAACACCTTAAGACACAAATCAACCAAAACCCTAATGTCACCTAGATACTCCAATGTCACCTCAAGTATCCGTGGGTATGATTATACGATATGCATCACACAATCTCAGATTCATCTATTCAACCAACACATAGAACCTCAAAGAGTGCCCCAAAGTTTCTACCGGAGAATCACGACAAAAACATGTGCCAACCCCTATGCATAGGTTCATGGGCGGAACCCGCAAGTTGATCACCAAAACATACATCAAGTGAATCACGTGGTATCCCATTGTCACCACAAATACGCACGGCAAGACATACATCAAGTGTTCTCAAATCTTTAAAGACTCAATCCGATAAGATAACTTCAAAGGGGAAACTCAATCCATTACAAGAGAGTAGAGGGGGGAGAAAACATCATAGGATCCAAATATAATAGCAAAGCTCGCGATACATCAAGATCGTATCACCTCAAGAACACGAGAGAGAGAGAGAGAGAGAGAGATCAAACACATAGCTACTGGTACATACCCTCAGCCCCGAGGGAGAACTACTCCCTCCTTGTCATGGAGAGCACCGGGATGATGAAGATGGCCACCGGAGAGGGATTCCCCCTCCGGCAGGGTGCCGAAACGGGTCTAGATTGGCTCTCGATGGCTACGGGGGCTTCTGGCGGCGGAACTCCTGATCTATTATGCTCCTCGATAGTTTTAGGGTATGTGGGTATATATGGGTGAAAGAGATACGTCAGGGGAGCCACGAGGGGCCCACGAGGGTGGAGGGTGTGCCCTAGGGGGGTGGGCGCGCCCACCTACCTCGTGGCCTCCTCGAAGCTTCCCTTACATGCACTTCAAGTCTCCTGGGCTTCTTTCCTTCCAAAAATGAGTTTCGTGAAGTTTCAGGTCAATTGGACTCCGTTTGATTTTCCTTTTCTTCAAAACCCTAAAACAAGGTAAAAACAGAAACTGGCACTGGGCTCTGGGTTAATAGGTTAGTCCCAAAAATTATATAAAAGTGTATAATAAAGCCCATAAACATCCAAAACAGTAGATAATATAGCATGGGGCAATCAAAAATTATAGATACGTTGGAGACGTATCAGCATCCCCAAGCTTAATTCCTGCTCGTCCTCGAGTAGGTAAATGATAAAAATAGAATTTTTGATGCGGAGTGCTACTTGGCATAATTTCAATGTAATTCTTCTTAATTGTGGCATGAATATTCAGATCCATAAGATTCAAGACAAAAGTTCATATTGACATAAAAATAATAATACTTCAAGCATACTAACTAAGCAATTATGTCTTCTCAAAATAACATGGCCAAAGAAAGTTCATCCCTACAAAATCATATAGTTTAGTCATGCTCCATTTTCGTCACACAAGAATGCCCTCATCATGCACAACCCCAATGACAAGCCAAGCAATTGTTTCATACTTTAGTAATCTCAAACCTATAAACTTTCACACAATACATGAGCGCGAGCCATGGATTTAGCACTATGGGTGGAATAGAATAATGAGGGGGTTATGTGAAGAAGACAAAAAGGAGAAAATCTCACATCAACAAGGCTAATCAATGAGCTATGGAGATGCCCATCGATTGATGTTAATGTAAGGAGTAGGGATTGCCATGTAACGGATGCACTAGAGCTATAAATGTATGAAATCTCAACAAAAGAAACTAAGTGGGTGTGCATCCAACTTGCTTGCTCACGAAGACCTAGGGCACTTGAGGAGGCCCATTGTTGGAATATACAAGCCAAGTTCTATAATGAAAAATTCCCACTAGTATGTGAAAGTGACAAAACAAGAGACTCTCTATCATGAAGATTATGGTGTTACTTTGAAGCACAAGTGTGGTAAAAGGATAGTAGCATTGTCCCTTCTCTCTTTTTCTCTCATTTTTTTATTTGGCCTTTCTTTTTTATGGCCTTTCTCTTTTCTCTTTTTTTGGGCCTTCTCTTTTTTTATGGCCTTTCTCCTTTTTTTATAATTCCTCACTTGGGACAATGCTCTAGAAAATGATGATCATCACACTTCTATTTATTTACAACTCAATGATACAACTCGATACTAGAACAAAGTATGACTCTATATGAATGCCTCCGGCGGTGCACCGGGATATGCAATGGACCAAGAGTGACATGTATGAAATAATTATGAACGGTGGCTTTGCCACAAATACTATGTCAACTACATGATCATGCTAAGCAATATGACAATGATGAATGTGTCATGATAAACGGAATGGTGGAAAGTTGCATGGCAATATATCTCGGAATGGCTATGGAAATACCATAATAGGTAGGTATGGTGGCTGTTTTGAGGAAGATATAAGGAGGTTTATGTGTGATAGAGCGTATCATATCACGGGGTTTGGATGCACCGACGAAGTTTGCGCCAACTCTCAATGTGAGAAAGGGCAATGCACGGTACCGAAGAGGCTAGCAAGGATGGAAGGGTGAGAGTGCGTATAATCCATGGACTCAACATTAGTCATAAAGAACTCACATACTTATTGCAAAAATCTACGAGTCATCAAAAACCTCGGCACTACGTGCATGCTCCTAGGGGGATAGATTGGTAGGAAAAGACCATCGCTTGTCCCCGACCGCCACTCATAAGGAAGACAATCAAATAACACCTCATGTTTCAAATTTGTTACACAACGTTTACCATACGTGCATGCTACGGGACTTGCAAACTTCAACAAAAGCATTTCTCAAATTCACAACTACTCAACTAGCACGACTTTGATATTATTACCTCCATATCTCAAAACAATCATCAAGTATCAAACTTCTCTTAGTATTCAATACTCTATGTGAAGTTTTTTCTATTCTTGGATGCCTAGAATATTAGGATTATTTAAGCAAATTACTATGCTATTTAAGACTCTCAAAATAATCTAAGTGAAGCATGAGAGTTCATCTATTTCTTCAAAATAAAACTACCACCATGCTCTAAAAGATATAAGTGAAGCACTAGAGCAAATGACAAACTACTCCGAAAGATATAAGTGAAGATCAATGAGTAGTCGAATAATTATGCAACTATGTGAAGAATCTCTCTCATTTAATAATTTCAGATCTTGATAATTTATTCAAACAGCAAGCAAAGCAAAATAAAATAAAATGTCGCTCCAAGCAAAACACATATCATGTGGCGAATAAAAATATAGCTCCAAGTAAAGTTACCGATGAGCGAAGACGAAAGAGGGGATGCCTTCCGGGGCATCCCCAAGCTTAGGCTCTTGGTTGTCCTTTAATATTACCTTGGGGTGCCTTGGGCATCCCCAATCTTAGGCTCTTGCCACTCCTTATTCCATAGTCCATCGAATCTTTACCCAAAACTTGAAAACTTCACAACACAAAACTTAAAGTAGAAAACTCGTGAGCTCCGTTAGCGAAAGAAAACAAAACACCACTTCAAGGTACTGTAATGAACTCATTCTTTATTTATATTGGTGTTAATCCTACTGTATTCCAACTTCTCTATGGTTTATAAACTATTTTACTAGCCATAGATTCATCAAAATAAGCAAACAACACACGAAAAACAGAATCTGTCAAAAACAGAACAATCTGTAGTAATCTGTAGCTAACGCAAACTTCTGGAACCCCAAAAATTCTAAAATAAATTTCTGTACGTGAGTAATTTTTCTATTAATCATCTGCAAAAAGAATTAGCTAAATATCACTCTCTAGTAAAAGATGGCAGCAATTCTCGTGAGCGCTAAAGTTTCTGTTTTTTTACAGCAAGATCAACAAGACTTTCCCCAAGTCTTTCCAACGGTTCTACTTGGCACTAACACTAATTAAACACATAAAACCACATCTAAACAGAGGCTAGATGAATTATTTATTACTAAACAGGAACAAAAAGCAAGGAACAAAAATAAAATTGGGTTGCCTCCCAACAAGCGCTATCATTTAACGCCCCTAGCTAGGCACGATGATTTCAATGATGCTCTCATAAAGGATAAGAATTGTAACATAAAGAGAGCATCTTGAAGAATATGAATAGCACATTTAAGTCTAACCCACTTCCTATGCATAGGGATTTTGTGAGCAAACAACTTATGGGAACAATAATCAACTAGCATAGGAAGGCAAAACAAGCACAACTTCAAAACTTTAAGCACATAGAGAGGAAGCTTGATATTATTGCAATTCCTACAAGCATATATTCCTCCCTCATAATAATTTTCAGCAGAATCATGAATGAATTCAACAATATAACCAACACCTAAAGCAATCTTTTCATGATCTATAAGCATAGAAATTTTACTACTCTCCACACAAGCAAAATTCTTCTCATGAATAATAGTGGGAGCAAACTCAACAAAGTAACTATCATGGGATTGAAAATTAAAATCAAGATGACAATTTTCATTGTTATTATTATTCTTTAAAGCATACGTGTCATCACAATAATAATCATAGATAGGAGGCACGCTTTCATCATAATAAATTTTCTCATCAAAACTTGGGGGACAAAAAATATCATCTTCATCAAACATAGCTTCCCCAAGCTTGTGGCTTTGCATATCATTAGCATCATGGATATTCAAGGAATTCATACTAACAACATTGCAATCATGCTCATCATTCAAATATTTAGTGCCAAACATTTTATAGATTTCTTCTTCTAGCACTTGAGCACAATTATCCTTTCCATCATACTCACGAAAGATATTAAAAAGGTGAAGCGTATGAGACAAACTCAATTCCATTTTTTTATAATTTTATTTTATAAACTAAACTAGTGATAAAACAAGAAACTAAAATACTCGATTGCAAGATCTAAATATATACCTTCAAGCGCTAACCTCCCCGGCAACAGTGCCAGAAAAGAGCTTGATGTCTACTACACAACCTTCTTCTTGTAGACGTTGTTGGGCCTCCAAGTGCAGAGGTTTGTAGGACAGTAGCAAATTTCCCTCAAGTGGATGACCTAAGGTTTATCAATCCGTAGGAGGCATAGGATGAAGATGGTCTCTCTGAAGCAACCCTGCAACCAAATAGCAAAGAGTCCCTTGTGTCCCCAACACACCCAATACAATGGTAAATTGTATAGGTGCACTAGTTCGGCGAAGAGATGGTGATACAAGTGCAATATGGATAGTAGATAAAGGTATTTGCAATCTGAGATTATAAAAACAGCAAGGTAACTAATGATAAAAGTGAGCGTAAATGGTATTGCAATGCGTTGAAACAAGGCCTAGGGTTCATACTTTCGCTAGTGCAAGTTCCCTCAACAATACTAACATAATTGGATCACATAACTATCCCTCAACATGCAACAAAGAGTCACTCCAAAGTCACTAATAGCGGAGAAGGAACGAAGAGATTATGGTAGGGTATGAAACCACCTCAAAGTTATTCTTTCCAATCAATCCGTTGGGCTATTCCTATAAGTGTCACAAACAGCCCTAGAGTTCGTACTAGAATAACACCTTAAGACACAAATCAACCAAAACCCTAATGTCACCTAGATACTCCAATGTCACCTCAAGTATCCGTGGGTATGATTATACGATATGCATCACACAATCTCAGATTCATCTATTCAACCAACACATAGAACCTCAAAGAGTGCCCCAAAGTTTCTACCGGAGAATCACGACGAAAACATGTGCCAACCCCTATGCATAGGTTCATGGGCGGAACCCGCAAGTTGATCACCAAAACATACATCAAGTGAATCACGTGGTATCCCATTGTCACCACAGATACGCACGACAAGACATACATCAAGTGTTCTCAAATCTTTAAAGACTCAATCCGATAAGATAACTTCAAAGGGGAAACTCAATCCATTACAAGAGAGTAGATGGGGGAGAAAACATCATAGGATCCAAATATAATAGCAAAGCTCGCGATACATCAAGATCATATCACCTCAAGAACACAAGAGAGAGAGAGAGAGATCAAACACATAGCTACTGGTACATACCCTCAGCCCTGAGGGAGAACTACTCCCTCCTCGTCATGGAGAGCACCGGGATGATGAAGATGGCCACCGGAGAGGGATTCCCCCTCCGGCAGGGTGCCGGAATGGGTCTAGATTGGCTTTCGGTAGCTACGGAGGCTTCTGGCGGTGGAACCCCTGATCTATTATGCTCCTCGATAGTTTTAGGGTACGTGGGTATATATGGGTGAAATAGATATGTCAGGGGAGCCACGAGGGGCCCACGAGGGTGGAGGGCGCGCCCTAGGGGGGTGGGCACGCCCCCTACCTTGTGGCCTCCTCGAAGCTTCCCTTACGTGCACTTGAAGTCTCCTGGGCTTCTTTCCTTCCAAAAATGAGTTCCGTGAAGTTTCAGGTCAATTGTACTCCGTTTGATTTTCCTTTTCTTCGAAACCCTAAAACAAGGTAAAAACAGAAACTGGCACTGGGCTCTAGGTTAATAGGTTAGTCCCAAAAATGATATAAAAGTGTATAATAAAGCCCATAAACATCCAAAACAGTAGATAATATAGCATGGAGCAATAAAAAATTATAGATACGTTGGAGATGTATCAAGCCTCATCTTTAGTATTTAACATATACACATAGCAATATCTAGTGGAATCATCTATCAATGTCATGAAGTATTTCTTTACACCTTTAGTCAACACACCATTCATCTCACAAAGATCAGAATGTATGAGTTCTAATGGTGCCAAGTGTCTCTCCTCCTCGGCCTTGTGAGGCTTGCGAGGTTGCTTAGCTTGCACACATGAAAGGCACTTAGAACCTTTGGCTAATGTGAAACTCGGGATTAAATCCAACTTAGCTAGCCGCGTCATAACACCGAAACTAATGTGACAAAGACGTGAATGCCAAACTTCAGATTCATTAACATTCGAAATGAATATGGTTCACGACTTTATTACAAAAATCTGCAATGGAAAGGCGGAACATCCCTCCGCTCTCATAACCTTTTCCAACAAAGAGTCCATATTTCGTAACAACTAATTTATTAGACTCGAAAACCAACTTAAATCCTTCTCTACATAGAAGGGAGCACTAACGATGTTCTTCTTGATGGCGGGGACATGCTGCACGTTCTTCAGCTGCACGATCCTTCCTGAAGTAAACTTCAGATCGACCGTGCCAACACCATGAACAGAAGCACTCACGCCATTCCCCATCAATACGGACCCGTGGCCTGTGATTTGGTAAGAAGAAAACAATGAAATGTCAGCACACACATGAGCACCTGCACCTGTGTCCACCCACCAATCGGTGGGCTGAAACATTGAAAAAACAGTAAATAAAGTACCGTACCCAGATGCACCATTTTTATTGTTGCCCACAATCATGTTGACAGGCTTAGAGTCCTGTCCTGGCTTCTTGTACTTGTTTTGGCACTTGTTGGCCGAATGTTCAACTGAACCACAAGTAAAGCAGCCATCATCCTTCTTGTTCTTCTTAAAGGTCTTCTTACACTTCTTCTTAAAGTCGGTATTGTGTTGGACACTGTTCTTTCCCTTGGGCTTGTGGGAGTTATGTTTCCTCTGGTTTATCATGTTGGCGATAGAGGTTCCTTCGACCCCTTTTCTGTGTGAGTCCTTTGCCCTCGAATTCTGCTCAACACTCAGATGTCCGATGACATCCTCCAAGGAGAATTCACGCCTCTGATGTTTTGGAGTGGTGGCAAAGTTCCTCCAGGAATTAGGAAGCTTAGCGATTATGCAGCCCATGACAAACTTGCCCGGTAACTCGCACTTAAGAAGTTCAAACTCCTTAACGATTCATATTATCTCATGAGCCTGCTCCAGTACAAGACGGTTTTCAAGCATCTTGTAATAGTGGAACTGCTCTATAACATACATTTCGCTCCCAGCGTCGGTGGCCCCGAACTTAGATTTGAGCACCTCCCACAAGTCCTTGGTGACATGCACATGTAAATATGTGTCGACCAACTTATCTCTGATCACGCTAAGAACTGCTCCTAGGAACACAACGATAGCTTCCTTGAATGCCTTCTCCTATGCAGGAGCAACCGTTCCTGCAGGAACACCGGTGACCCAGAACACGTTCATAGCCGTGAGCCATAAGGTGGTCTTCGTCTGCCAACGCTTAAAATATGTACCGGTAAACTTATCCGGTTTCAGTGCTGCGGCAAAGCCACTGGCTGAAAAATTCCTACACATAATAGATTTTTGGATTGCTGAGTAAATAGACAATTTTTTGATTAACTTAATCCACGAGTAAATCACTAGCATGGCATTGACACAAATAAACGCGTACTGATATTCAGTCAAGCAGGCACATACTACGCTAATTGCAGAAAGATCTACGTATAACGCTAGCATGGCTAAACGGAAAACACTAGGAGCAGGATAAACGAGTTATACCCTCCAGTAGGCCATGCAGAGGCCGCGGCAGTGGTGGCGGCAGTAGCGTCCTCGGCGACCTTCTTGTCGGCCTCGAGTTTCTCGGCGGCGACACGTTCGACGTCGGTGGACATGGTGATGATGAAGACAACGCAGACATAGAGGAAGAATTGGATCAGAGGCGAGTAGTCGCGTAGTTGCTGCCCAAAAACCTATTCGCCCCTCTCAACCAGAAGGGCAGGGTTTACTCTCCGTTCGTGACTGGCAAAAATAAGCGCGTAGGTGTGAGCTCGACTCGGCTCAATCCCGCAACCCGTGGTGTGATACGTCCATTTTGCATCATGCTTTTATATCAATATTTATTGCATTATGGGTTGTTATTACACATTATGTCACAATAGATATGCCTATTCTCTCTTATTTTACAAGGTTTGCATGAAGAGGGAGAATGTCGGCAGCTGGAATTCTGGGCTGGAAAAGGAGCAAATATTAGAGACCTATTCTGCACAACTCAAAAGTCCTGAAACTTCACGGGAGCACGTTTTGGAATATATAAAAACTACTGGAGAAAGAATTAACCAGAGGGGGCCCACACCCTGGCCACGTGGGTGGGGGCGCGCCCTACCCCCTGGGCGCACCCCCTGTCTCGTGGGCCCCTTGGCAGGCCTCCGGTGCCCATCTTCTGCTATATGAAGTCTTTCGTCCGAGAAAAAAATCATAAGCAAGCTTTCGGGATGAAACTCCGTCGCCACGAGGCGGAACCTTGGCGGAACCAATCTAGGGCTCCGGCGGAGTTGTTCTGCCAGGGAAACTTTCCTCCGAGAGGGGGAAATCATCACCATCGTCATCACCATCGATCCTCTCATCGGGAGGGGGTCAATATCCATCAACATCTTCACCAGCACCATCTCATCTCAAACCCTAGTTCATCTCTTGTATCCAATCTTTGTCCAAAAACCTCAGATTGGTACCTGTTGGGAGCTAGTAGTGTTGATTACTCCTTGTAGTTGATGCTAGTTGGTTTATTTGGTGGAAGATCATATGTTCATATCCTTTATGCATATTAATACCCCTCTGATTATGAACATGAATATGATTTGTGAGTAGTTACGTTTGTTCCTGAGGACATGGGAGAAGTCTTGCTATAAGTAGTCATGTGAATTTGGTATTCGTTCGATATTTTGATGAGATGTATGTTGTCTCTCCTCTAGTGGTGTCATGTGAACATCGACTACATGACACTTCACCATTGTTTGGGCCTAGAGGAAGGCATTGTGAAGTAACAAGTAGATGATGTGTTGCTAGAGTGACAGAAGCTTAAACCCTAGTTTATGAGTTGCTTTGTAAGGGTCTGAGTTGGATCCATATGTTCCATGCTATGGTTAGGTTTACCTTAATACTTCTTTTGTAGTTGCAGATGCTTGCAAGAGGGGTTAATCATAAGTGGCATGCTTGTCCAAGAAAGGGCAGTACCCAAGCACCGGTCCACCCACATATCAAATTATCAAAGTACCGAACGTGAATCATATGAACGTGATGAAAACTAGCTTGATGATAATTCCCATGTGTCCTCGGGAGCGCTTTCCTTTATATAAGAGTTTGTCCAGGCTTGTCCTTTGCTACAAAAAGGATTGGGCCATATTGCTGCACCTTATTTACTTTTATTACCTGTTACCCGTTACAAATTACCTCATCACAAAACTATCTTTTACCGATAACTTCAGTGCTTGCAGAGAATACCTTACTGAAAACTGCTTATCATTTCCTTCTGCTCCTTGTTGGGTTCGACACTCTTACTTATCAAAAGGACTACGATAGATCCCCTATACTTGTGGGTCATCAAGACTCTTTTCTGGCGCCGTTGCCGGGGAGTGAAGCGCCTTTGGTAGGTGGAATTTGGTAAGGAAAAATTTATATAGTGTGCTGAAATTTACTGTCACTTGTTACTATGGGACATAATCCTTTGAGGGGCTTGTTCGGGGTATCTTCACCCCGACCAGTAGAGCAAAGAGTTGCTCCTCAACCTACTGAACCTACTGAAAATGTTTACTTTGAAATTCCTTCGGGTATGATAGAGAAACTGCTATTTAATCCTTTTACAGGAGATGGAACATTGCATCCCGATTTGCACCTAATCTATGTGGATGAAGTTGGTGGATTATTTAAGCTTGCAGGTATGCCCGAGGATGTTATCAAGAAGAAGGTCTTCCCTTTATCTTTGAAGGTAAAGGCATTGACATGGTTTAGGCTATGTGATGATATGGGATCATGGAACTACAACCGATTGAAATTGGAATTTCATCAAAAGTTTTAACCTATGCATCTTGTTCATCGTGATCATAATTATATATATATATAAATATAAATTTGGCCTCGCGAAGGAGAAACCATCGCTCAAGCTTGGGGGAGGCTTAAGTCAATGTTATATTCCTGCCCCAATCATGAGCTCTCAAGAGAAATTATTATTCAAATTTTTTTTGCTCGGCTTTCTCTCAATAATCGCTCCATGCTCGATACTTCTTGTACTGGTTCTTTTATGATGAAGACTATTGAATTCAAATGGGATTTATTGGAGAGAATTAAATGCAACTCTGAAGATTGGGATCTCGACGAAGGTAAGGAGTCAGGTATAACCCCAAAGTTTGATTGTGTTAAATCTTTTATGGATGTCGATGTTTTCCGTGAATTTAGCACTAAATATGGACTTGACTCTGAGATAGTAGCTTCTTTCTGTGAATCCTTTTCTACTCATGTTGATCTCCCTAAGGAGAAGTGGCTTGAATATAATCCTCCCATTGAAGTAAAAGTAGTTGCACCTATTAAAGTTGAAGAAAAGAATATCACTTATAATGTTGATCCTGTTGTTCCTACTGCTTATATTGAGAAACCATCTTTCCCTGTTAGAATAAAGGATCATGTTAAAGCTTCAACTATGGTTCGTAAGAGTAATACTAGAACACCTATACCCTCTGAGCAAATTAAAGTTGAACCTAGTGTTGCTATGGTTAAAGATCTCTTGGCCGATAATATTGATGGGCATGTTATTTACTTCTGTGATGAAGCTGCTAGAATTGCTAGACCTGACACTAAAAATAAACATAGACCTGTTGTAGGCATGCATGTTATTTCTGTTAAAATAGGAGATCATTGCTATCATGGATTATGTGATATGGGTGCTAGTGCAAGTGCAATACCTCATTCCTTTTATAAAGAAATTATGCATGATATTGCACCTACCGAGATAGAGGAAATTGATTTTACAATTAATAGAGACACTATTTCACCAGTTGGGATTGTTAGAGATGTTGAAGTCTTGTGTAGGAAAGTTAAATATCCTGCTGATTTTCTTGTTCTTGGTTCCCCACAAGATAACTTTTGTCCCATTATATTTGGTAGACCGTTCTTGAATACTGCTAATGCTATGATAGATTGCAAACGGGATGTTGTTACTATTGGTTTGGGGGATATGTCTCATGAGTTTAATTTTGCTAAATTTTGTAGACAACCCCATGATAAAGAATTGCCTAGTAAAGATGAAATTATTGGTCTTCCTTCTATTGCCGTGCCTCCTAATGATCCTTTAGAACAATATTTGCTCGACCATAGAAATGATATGTTTATGGATGAAAGAAGGGAAATAGATGAAGTATTCTTCAAACAGGGACCTATTTTGAAACACAACTTGCCTATTGAAATCACTACAAAAAAAGACACATTCGTGACATTTTGGGCCGAACGATTTTTTTTCTGTCATACTTATGACACTTCTATGACGATAATTGTGACAAAACCCGGTATCATCATAGATGTGGTGGGGTCCTACTTCTATGACAAAAAATCATGATAGAAAATGGGCTTTTCGTCCTGGGCGGGCCGGAGACGCAGTTGCATGACATTCTTTGGGCCGTCCATGACGGAAAAAACCATGGTAGAAGCGAGGGCGAGGAAAATATCAGGGTGTTCCCGGTTACGGTGGGTGGTCGGGGCCGAACGATGCGCATTTCTCTCGTACACGCACGCACGTGGGTGCGAGTCGTTGGGCTCTAACTGAACCCGAGCGAGGCGTTGGGCTCTAACTGAACCCAAGTGATTGCACTGCAGGCTACACGTTACTGAACCCGAACGATCGATCGATGGCTGTTAACTGAACCCGATCGAGCGATTCCTTCGCTACTGCTTCTAACTGAAGCCAATCGATGCCGCCT
>NC_041382.1:166156297-166174730 GCF_002162155.2 Triticum dicoccoides
GGGTGGATGAACAGGACCCCGTGGTGTTGCCTCTGGATGAACAGTACCCCGATCGATCGAGCCGGTTGGGGTTGGATGAACAGGACCCTGTGGAGGGCAGGATGAACAGGACCACCCCGTGGAGGGAAAGATGAACAGTAGACGGTGGATGGCAGGATGAACAGTAGCCCGTGGAGGGGTGGTTGAACACGAGCCCGTGGAGAGGGTTGGTTGAACAATAGCCGGTGGAGTAGCGTGCGGTGGAGGTTGGATGAACAGGAGCCCGTGGATGAACAGTCATAGGTGGAGGCTAGAGGAGGTCGACGGTGGATGAACAGTAGCCCGTGGAGGCTGGAGGGGGTCGACGGTGGAGATGAACAATATCCCGTGGAGTCCCGTTTTGCGGTACGCCACACCCCTCCCGATGAACAGGACCCCCGTTTCGACCGTAACGCTCCAACACAAGTCTGTTTCCTCCGTTTTGCGGTACGCCACACCCCTCCCGATCAACAGGACCCCCGTTTTGACCGTAGGAGGTCCATTTCCTCCATTTTGCGGTACGCCAGACCCCTCCCGATGAACATGATCCCGTTTCGAACATGGCCGGTCGAACACAAGGCCGTTTCCTCCGTTCTGCGGTACGCCAAGTCTCATTTCCATCGGTTGTTTCGTCCAAGCCATCCCGATGAACACGACGACGCATTCCGTTCTGACCCAGCCGGTTGGCTCCCCATGAACACAACGACAACGCTGTTTCTCCGTTCCGACCCAGCCATCTACACGAGCCTGGCCGTACGTATGCGCGAGTAGGTGTTCGAGACCCTGCCCGTATGTACGTACATAGCCGTATTTTCTTTCTTGCACACTGGCCACTATACGTACATGTACATGCTACGTGCGCGCCTCTACTACGACACGTGCGCGCCTCTACATCGACCAGTATGTATGTACACGTTGATACGTCTCCGTTGTATCTATAATTTTTGATTGTTCCATGCCAATATTATTCAACTTTCATATACTTTTTGGCAACTTTTTATATTATTTTTGGGACTAACATATTGATCCAGTGTCCAGTGCCAGTTCCTGTCTGTTGCATGTTTTTGGTGCAGAATATCCATATCAAATGGAGTCCAAATGGGATAAAAACGGATGGAGCTTATTTTTGGAAAATATGGAAAATTCGGAAGGAAAATCAACGCGAACCAGTACCTGAGGTGGTCACGAGGCAGGGGGGCGCACCCCCCCTAGGGCGCGCCCCTACCCTCGTGAGCCCACCGTAAGGCGGTTGACGCTCTTCTTTTGCCGCAAGAAAGCTAATATTCAGAAAAAAATCACGGCGAAGGTTTCAGGCCAATCAGAGTTACGGATCTCCGTATATATATACGAAATGGTGAAACAGAGCCAGAACAGAACACAGAAACAGAGAGAGACAGAGAGACAGATCCAATCTCGGAGGGGCTCTCGCCCCTCCCGTGCCATGGAGGCCATGGACCAGAGGGGAAACCCTTCTCCCATCTAGGGAGGAGGTCAAGGAAGAAGAAGAAGGAGGGGGGCTCTCTCCCCCTCGCTTCCGGAGGCACCGGAGTGCCACCGGGGGCTATTATCATCAACGCGATCTACACCAACACGTCCGCCATCTTCACCAACATCTCCATCACCTTCCCCCCTCTATCTACAGCGGCCCACTCTCCCGCAACCCGCTGTACCCTCTACTTGAACATGGTGCTTTATGCTTCATATTATTATCCAATGATGTGTTGCCATCCTATGATGTCTGAGTAGATTTTCATTGTCCTATCGGTGGTTGATGAATTGCTATGATTGATTTAATTTGCTTGTGGTTATGTTGCTGTCCTTTGGTGCCCATCATATGATTGCGCGCGTGGATCACACCCTAGGGTTAGTTGTATGTCGATAGGACTATGTATTGGAAGGCAAGAGTGACATAAGCTTCAACCTAGCATAGAAATTGATGCATACGGGATTGAAGGGGGACCAATATATCTTAATGCTATGGTTGGGTTTTACCTTAATGAACATTAGTAGTTGCGGATGCTTGCTAATAGTTCCAACCATAAGTGCATAGAATTCCAAGTCAGGGATGACATGCTAGCAGTGGCCTCTCCCACATAATACTTGCTATCGGTCTAGTAAGGTAGTCAATTGCTTAGGGGCAATTTTGCAACTCCTACCACCACTTTTCCACACTCGCTATATTTACTTTATTGTTTCTTTATCTAAATAGCCCCTACTTTTTATTTACGTAATCTTTATTATCTTGCAAACCTATCCAACAACACCTACAAAGTACTTCTAGTTTCATACTTGTTCTAGGTAAAGCGAACGTCAAGCGTGCGTAGAGTTGTATCGGTGGTCGATAGAACTTGAGGGAATATTTGTTCTACCTTTAGCTCCTCATTGGGTTCGACACTCTTACTTATCGAAAACTGTTGTGATCCCCTATACTTGTGGGTTATCACACGTTCGCGACTAGAATGACAACGCTGCGTACGCTTCGACCAGGTGGGTCCCGACTGTCAGGCACTTCCTTGCGTGCGAAGATGTAGCTGGTGGGTCCCAGCAGTCAGGGGGCGAATTTTTTTTTGTTTTTGCCCAGACGCACTTCCTTGCGTGCGAAGATGTAGCTGGTGGGTCCCAGCAGTCAGGGGGAAACGTTTTTTCGTGAAATATGGTGGCCCGTCCGGTGGGTCCCCGCTGTCAGGTGGAGGAATAATTATTTTGCGCGTAATAAGGAGGCAATTCCTTGCTGCGGCCGTGGACCTAGCTGTCAGCCTCTCCACATACAGTCCACGTCCGATGGAAGCCGTTCCTTGACCATGTTGACCATGCCGCGCCGAGAGCACCAGGGCGGTGGATGACGGCGAGGCCTAGGAAGGGGATGACGCGAAGCCGGGGAAGACACGGTAGTGGATGCCCACGCGTAGAGGAGTACGACGGTTCACTGGTTCGCTGCGGTGTGAGGCTGCCGTAGCCGCAGAATAACAGGGGGTGTGGGTGAGTAGAGGGATGGCCTGGCTAGCGATGGGAATAGTAGGGGGCGGTGAGGCCTCCGGGGCAGCACAGCCGGCCACGGGAGGCAGGAGCATGCGGCACGACCGGTGCTACTTTGGGCGGCTGGAGCAACAAGACCAGAGGTTGAAGAAGCACTACGGCCATTGGATGGACATCGTACGGTCACTGGAGCTAGAATCGTTCATATTGACTAAGTTGGCAAAGCACTCCGTCCCCGTCAACTTAGTAGGCCCACAAGTCAGCCTCCCACCAAGGTGGGTCCCAACTAGCAGGGGGAGTATTCATTTTTTTGTGCGTAATAAGGAGGCACCTCCGGTGGGTTCGAGCTGACAGCGGGGGGAACGTTTTTTTTGCGAAATACGTTGGCCCGTCCGGTGGGTCCCGACAGTCAGGGGGGAAACGTTTTTTTCGCCAAATACGGTGGCCCGTCCGGTGGGTCCCTGCTGTCAGGTGCAGGAATAATTATTTTCCGCGTAATAAGGAGGCACTTCCTTGCGGCTGCCGTGGACCCAGCTGTCAGCCTCTCCACGTATAGTACTCTTCCGATGGAAGTCGTACCTTGACCACGTTGACCACGCCGCGCCGAGAGCACCAGGGCGGTGGACGACGGCGAGGCCTAGGAAGGGGATGAAGCGAAGCCGGGGAAGACGTGGCAGTGGATGCCCACACGGAGAGGAGTACGAGGGTTCACTGGTTCGGCTGTGGTGTGAGGCTGCCCTGCCGCAGAATAACATGGGGTGTGCGTGAGTGGAGGGATGCCTTGGCCAGCGGTGGGAGTAGTAGGGGCGGTGAGGCCTGCGCGGCAGCACAGCCGGCCACGGGAGGCAAGAGCAGGCAGCACGACCGGCGCTGCTTTGGGCGGCTGGAGCAAGAAGACCAGAGGTTGAAGAAGCACGCCGGCCGTTGGATGGACATCGTACGGTCACTGCAGCTAGAATCGTTTATATTGACTAAGTTGACAAAGCCCTTGGTACGCGTCAACTTATTAGGCCCATAGGTCAGCTTTCGAAACGGTGCGCCCCAGATGTCAGGGGGAGGAATCATTTTTTGGGCGGGTGAAGCTAGAATATCCGAGATTGAAGAAGAAGCACGACATCTGTTGGATGGACATCCAACGGCCACTGTTGCTAGAAGCGTGTGTTGACTATAAGTTGACAAAGCCTTGCATATGCGTCAACTCTTTTTTTGAGGGGACGCGTCAACTTAGTAAGGCCACAAGTGTGTGGCAGAGAACTTATAGCCCATTTGAGATTTGTAAGAATGTGCAGCCAATTTTTGAATTCTAATGGAATTTACTACAGCCCATTTACAGTTTGTTAAAAGTACAACCCATTTCAACTAACCGTTCAAAATAGAATTCAATAAAATTTCGCACATTTTGATGGGATTCAAAATATTTTTATCCCAAAATTTCTACTCAGATTAAATACAATTTCAATATAAATTTATATTACGTAAAAATCCAACGAAACATTGCGCTCGCAACAATTAATGAAATTAATTTTTTTAATATCCAAAAATAATATTTTATAAAATAATTACGTGTTTGGTGCATTTTTTATAGTTACTGCCCAGTTTTTATAATTACATCCCATTTATTATTTCATAAAGCCCATTTTCTTGTTAAGCCTAATGCATCCCTCCTAGGAAAGATTTGTAGCCCAGCGGGGCGGAGAATAACAACTAGACCTTGCCTGGGTATTCCTAAAAAAAAGTATAGTTGGGCTAGCCATTTTCAGCTTGAAAAAAATTAATATCTGGGCTTGATATCTGGCCTGGGCTAGACGGGCCACAACCCGCCCAGTTAATAGCTGCAACGATGTTTTCGTTGTTGTTCAGAGGAGAAAAATTAATATCTGGGCTAAACATCGCTCAAGAAAAACTTCACAGTGCTCACACCTCAAAAACACAAATACTGCTCGAGTTGCTTGGTCCCAGCTGTCGGCCGCTTCTTGTGCAATTCTCTCGTTTATTGACTACATAGGTTGACAATGGTGTGGAACCCCGATGTCAGGAAACCAGGAGGAAGCAAAAAATATTGTTTTATATACTAATAAGGAGGCACTTGCGTATGTGCGGCTATGGCCCTGGTGGGTCCCCACTGTCATCCTCTCTAAGTAAAGTCATCTCCTCATCCTCATGGCCGTTGACCATGTTGACAACGCGAGACGTTGGCGCCACCGCGAGCGCAACAACTCGAAGGACGACGGAGAGGGCCTCGCGGGCCCTACGGATGGTCTGATACAGCGCCCGCAACTCATTCGGGAAGCCAGGATCATAGGGCCACATGTTCGCGACGGCATTGTCGTTCGCTTGTTCACCGGTGCTCATTGAGGAGACGGAGGTTGCAGCATAGGTCCTCCTGCGCTGATAGCTCTTCCGCCATTAGGGCATCGAAGTGCGGCCGCACGTGCTCTATGGTGAACATGGCATGAACTGGCTTGGACAGTGGCACCGGCTCCTGGTCGGAAGCTACGTCCATCGTCTGATTGTCGTCTCTTAGCTCGGCGAGGTAGCTGGCGAGCCAGCATGTCCAGCTGCTGGACCGACCCGCTACCAAGCACGAGTCTGACTGCCCTAGCCCACCCAGACCGCCTCCCTCGCCCACACGCGCTTTCCGCCCGAAACGGTCAGCGCCGCCCGCCCCGCTTCCCGGTGCATGCGATTGCTCCGCCTTCAACCGACACAAGTGTCGTCCGTCCGTCCTTCTGCCGCCCACATTAATGATATGCGGTTGCCAAGGCGGCTACTCCGGCGCCACACGCCCGTCCCTCCGCCGCCCACCATTGCTATATAAATTGTTGCGCCGGCCATAGCCGCAGTCATACGCATCCGTTCCTATTCTCCTGTCCACACCACTACTTCCCACCATGGTTTCCTCATGCCCCAACGCTCTTCGGGACGGGCGGACGACGGACCACAAGGAGATGGCAGCCATTGCTGCCGGCAGGTAGCCGGAGGACGACGACGTCCCAATGGAGAACATGGTAGTCGACGATCCGGCGCCAACCCCTCCTCCACGCCATCCTCGACGGTGCATTGCACCATGACCATCGGCAAGGCCCGTGCCCAATATATGGACACGGTGAGGCAGAAGCGTGAGGAGCAGTTCCGGGAGGCGCAGGCCGATGCCACCTACAACCACCATCTCCTCCAGGAGCACCTGCAGGCAGAGGAGAAGATCGCCGCAGAGCGGGTGGAGTAGGAGGCGCTGCTCGACTCGTACCGCTCCGCCCGCGAGGGCCGCCTCGAGCGCTGGTGGTACCGCATGCGAGTGGCGGAGGCTGTGGCTGCCTACAAAGAGGGCGATGAAGCAAGCAAGGTGCAGTTTGGCGAGATCGAGGACGAGGCAGAGGACAATGCCAACTCCGACGAGTCCCCGCTCCGCTGGCGTCGACGAGGCCCTGCTCCGCCGAGGCCCCGCGGTGCCAACAACGAGGCAGAGGACATCGCCGACTCCGCCGAGGCCCCACCCTGCCAGCAACGAGGGGGAGGATTTCCCCCGCTTCGCCGAGGCACCGCCCGCCGGCAACGAGACGGAGGACATTGCCGGCTGTGCCGAGGCCCCGCCCCGCTGCCAGCGAGGCCGCGCCACACAGGAAACAAGGAAGAGTAGAACATGGTAGGCCGCCGCCGCTCGGTTCCAAGTAAGGCCACCGCTGCTACCCTCAGTTGAAGCCAAGCTAGGCGGGTTGACCACTGACGGCCGTTTAGCTTCTTGACGGCGACGTGGAGTCGGAGAGCTATGTTGGAGAAGGATGCTGCTTCTACTTAACTGCTGGTGCAGTTGGCTGACTGAAACGTGGGCCCAACAGGCATCTGGGCCACATGTCAGTTATGCAACTGCACCTGCAGTTAAGTCACTGAAGCTTTTGTTAGGCTCAGTAGGACACATGTGGGTAGCTTCGGTTAATTAATTATACCTCCAGCGCACCCCTTTTTAGTTGAAGAATGTATGAAATGTAATGAAATCCGACATGTTTATATGAAATCCGACCATGTATGAATGAATTTATTTCGATTAGTTCGAATTCTTGTATCACTGGCATTGGATGAACATGCAAAACAATACGTACTAGCATTATTCCCAGGGTGATCACCTCGTTTGCAGCAGTTTCACATGTTCTCCCTCCGGTCCTTCCTAGTCTGCATACAAGTTTTGTCTGCAGGCAAAGTATCTCTACTTTGACCAATCTTATAGAAAAAAGTATGCACTTTCACAATGTGTGAAGTAAAAAGGAACAGAAGGTGTACAAAGGGTTTGAGCAGCTTTTTAGCGTTCCTATACATTGCAATCAAACACACGGGCCTGGCAATTCATAGAGAACATTCAAAACAATCGATGATTATGCATCTCAGCGATTCACATGTCAGAGCCAATATTTACTTCACAACTAAAGAATAAACAAAAAATGGATCGACGCTGCTGACAGCAAAGGGCGTCCCATTTGAAAATATCAAACGCATGTCTTCTTGCTAAAATCAATGAGACAAATTTGACAAGGTTTTCCCATTCCAAAATATGAAATGCCTACGATTGTGGAATGGGCAGGGTTTGCCTTTAGTTCGGACATTGACATGGCACCTCGTGCTAAATAAACTAGCTGTTCTTTTTGTGCAGTTCCACCAAAATCAACCAAATTCACGCGTAGCTTGTATGATTTCACCCTTATATGTTGCAACACCTTGAACTTATCGGCACCTCCTTTCTTGTGGTGGAAATGAATGATTCGATGTATTCATGAACATTTTGTGCAGTTCCCATTGAAATCAAGCCGAGCACCCTGTTTACACAAATACAAAAAAAGTGATTAGTATAAAGCAAACTGTACTATTAATTGATAGCTTAAACAGGCACCGACATGGTCCATGTAGAGCACACTTTTTGAAAAATGGAACTCAACAGAAAGAATCCTAGAACAACAGTGTACTCGCACATCACAGCAAGAAAATGGAGATTTTTCAGTCCTTCTGAGCTGAAGTTAGTTTGGTCTTGTGGGGGGTAATGTAACCATCCTTCAACTGATCCTTCTGATGAGAAGATAGACATGGCTTCTTCATCCTGGCATAATCGGAACTAGTCACTTCACGTACTCCATATTCTTCTTCAGAGGAGGATGATCCCGTTATGCAAAGACAAGAGGATAACTAAATGCTAGCATCCCTGTTTGCTCGAAAAAAGGAAAGGAAATATTTAAAACAACACAGATGAAGCACTTCTCAAGTACAATACCACTTTTTGATGATAGTATCTAAACAGTAGCACAACACCAATAGAGATGACAAAGCTCAATCATATGGATGAAATCAGTGGGCGAGTACCAACCTTTGTCAGGAGGCTTATTGTGTAGAGCATACATATGAAGCACTTCTCCGGAACCATCTGTTTCTATCTACTGTGGTGGCCATTCTTACTATATACTCCTCGATTAGATTAATGTTTCCAACATCTTCTTGTGCAGTTCCACTAAAATATATGGTATCTTCAAAGAAGATCCCTATTTGCACAAGTAGAGATAATTACATATTACATTAAGAGTGTCATCAAATCAGTGGCAAAACAATTGATTGTTCCAGCCATAGCAATAAATTAAGATGCAAAACTATATCATTACTTGTGTCATCACAGTTCCAGTGCTTCATTACAGCACCAGGAGTTGATTTTTGTTTTTCTTCCGCTTGTTCTTCCCCTTCATCACTTGGTTCAATAACAGACAAGCTTCGCCTTCAATGTAAGATTTGGCATGTCAATTAGGTTGCACAAGTATAGCACTAAACAATGACATCAATTTTTTGATGAAAGTGGCAAAATACAGGCCAACAATTGTGAAATATCCTTATCTTACCTCAATGGGATATTGCGGTGCACATACGGATTGGAAGTCTTGTCTCCATTTGTGCAGTTCACTAAAATCAAGCAACATTACCGTACAAGTAGCACAACATATGAAAGCACACTGCAGAATCATGTGAAAGAAGGCTAGTACTGACCTCTAATGATGCGGAATTCAAACAACTCACAAGAAGAAGATCTGAACCAAATTTGCCAACACGGATAGGAAGTAAGATCTCCTCTTGTGCAGTTCCACTAAGATCAAGAAATAAACCAACGTTGTCGGTGTGCACAAAACACTCCTAAAACAATAGTATTTTGTGTAGTGCGACAAAAGGTCACAATGGCAACGAGGTGAAGTAGATAACCCTATTTACACAGAGGTGCAAAGGAAACAACTAGTGGTCAATAACGGTGGACGACACAGAAGCCAACAAAAAGAAACATCTACCTTACCTAAATGGGAAACAAAGCAAGACGGTAGCATTTCTCAAACGGTGGCATTGATTAATATTAACAGAGAGATTATATTAACAATAAAATTCGTTAAACATGTAATTTTCTTTTAACTGTGGCATTGCATCAATTTTCCAGCAGCATTATTAGAGGGTGCTTGTTTACATGGACATTTTGGTGGAGGGACTAAAAAAACTTCGTGTCAGTCCCATCTAAACCAAACATGAGGGACTTTTAGGGACTAAAAGTGGGCATTTGGGACTAAAGAAAGAAGACCCCGAGGGAGAGTTTTTTGGGACTTTTTCCAGTAGTTGTCCCTGCCACGTGATACGTCTCCAACGTATCTATAATTTTTGATTGTTCCACGCTATTATATTATCTATTTTGGATGTTTATGGGCTTTATTAAACACTTTTATATTATTTTTGGGACTAAACTATTAACCTGAGCCCAGTGCCAGTTTCTGTTTTTCCTTGTTTTAGAGTATCGCAGAAAAGGAAAATCAAACAGAGTCCAATTGACCTGAAACTTCACGGAACTTATTTTTGGACCAGAAGAAGCCCACGGAGTATCGAAGATGGACCAGGAGAGTCCCGGGCTGCCCACGAGGGTGGGGGGCGCGCCCCCCTGCCTCGTGGACAGCCCGGAGGTCCACCGACGTACTTCTTCCTCCCATATACACCCATATATCCTAAAAACTTCAAGGAGCACAATAGATTGGGAGTTCCACCGTCAGAAGCCTCCGTAGCCACCGAAAGCCAATCTAGACCCATTCCGGCACCCTGCCGGAGGGGGAAGCCTTCTCCAGTGGCCATCTTCATCATCCCGGTGCTCTCCATGACGAGGAGGGAGTAGTTCTCCCTCGGGGCTGAGGGTTTGTACCAGTAGCTATGTGTTTGATCTCTCTCTCTCTCTCTCGTGTTCTTGAGGTGATACGATCTTGATGTATCGCGAGCTTTGTTATTATAGTTGGATCTTATGATGTTTCTCACCCTCTACTCTCTTGTAATGGATTGAGTTTTCCCTTTGAAGTTATCTTATCGGATTGAGTCTTTAAGGATTTGAGAACACTTGATGTATGTCTTGCGTGGGATACCCATGGTGACAATGGGGTATTCTATTGATCCACTTGATGTATGTTTTGGTGATCAACTTGTGGGTTTCATGACCTTGGGAATCTATGCATAGGGGTTGGCACACGTTTTCATCTTGACTCTCCGGTAGAATCTTTGGGGCACTCTTTGAAGTACTTTGTGTTGGTTGAATAGATGAATCTGAGATTGTGTGATGCATATTGTATAATCATACCCACGGATACTTGAGGTGACATTGGAGTATCTAGGTGACATTAGGGTTTTGGTTGATTTGTGTCTTAAGGTGTTATTCTGCTATGAACTCTAGGGCTGTTTGTGACACTTATAGGAATAGCCCAACGGATTGATTGGAAAGAATAACTTTGAGGTGGTTTCGTACCCTACCATTATCTCTTCGTTTGTTCTCCGCTATTAGTGACTTTGGAGTGACTCTTTGTTGCATGTTGAGGGATAGTTATATGATCCAATTATGTTATTATTGTTGAGGGAACTTGCGGTAGTGAAAGTATGAACCCTAGGCCTTGTTTCAACGCATTGAAATACCGTTTACGCTCACTTTTATCATTAGTTACCTTGCTGTTTTTATATTTTCAGATTACAAAAACCTTTATCTACCATCCATATACCACTTGTATCACCATCTCTTCGCCGAACTAGTGCACCTATACAATTTACCATTGTATTGGGTGTGTTCGGGACACGAGAGACACTTTGTTATTTGGTTGCAGGGTTGCTTGAGAGAGACCATCTTCATCCTACGCCTCCTACGGGTTGATAAACCTTAGGTCATCCACTTGAGGGAAATTTGCTACTGTCCTACCAACCTCTGCACTTGGAGGCCCAACAACGTCTACAAGAAGAAGGTTGTGTAGTAGACATCACCACGCATCGCACCTTGTCTCCGTTAGTTCATTACTAGGGGTAACATTGTCTTTTAGCATGTCATTTAATAACCTCTAGTCCATGTTTAGTGCCTGGAACCAAGCAGGTAGGGGCTAGGGAGTTTTTAACCAAATAGGGTCTTAGATTAACAACAGCTAAAGAGTTGCACGGGACAGTGGACGCACCAGCACCATGTGCATCTACCGATGTACTGGGGTGATGCACAGTCTGTTGCAACAAAGAACAAACAACCAAGGAGCATATATTTGTTGGTCCCAGTTTTGTTATCTTTAGGCATCTTTCCCTATGTGAGCGCAGCAAATCTAGTCCTACTCAAACTCTACAGCCTTGTCCCCCAAAACAAAAGATCAGTTCATTACAGATGTGCATACTGCGTTTGTCATTGTTTTCCCTTTTCGACCAACGTAGGTGCTGGATAGCCAGTCTGTACTAGTACTTTCCCCATTTCCTTTCCTCTGTGAACCACGTCCTAAATTTATGCTATACAACTTTCCCCACTATTTTCCCCCATTCCTGTCCTCTTTGAACCACGTCTTAGATTCATGCGATACAACTTCCCCCTTCCTTTCCTTTTTGAACCACGTCCTAGATTCATGCTATACAACTTTTCCCACTACTTTCCCCCATTCCTTTCCTCTTTGAACCACGTCCTAGATTCATGGTATACAACTTTCCCCACTACTTTCCTGTTTGATCCAACACCTAGATTCGAGTGCAGAAGCGGAAAAAGCCCACATGCAGCTAGAGCAATGCATGTGGAATAAGTAAATTATACCTTAAGGTTCTTGGGGTGTGGTTCGGTGGGCGACTGGAGGCCGTTCGACCCACACTATGTACTTCGACAAAGAAGAAGGGGTCGGAGGCCCTCCCGCGCCGCCGCTGGGTGAAAGTGAACAACCGCGCCAGTAGTGGATTCCCTCCTCCCTCGCCGACGGCGACAACATTAAGCCTCCTTCCCTTCCCAGCGGACAGATCCTGCCAGCTCTTTGACCAGCAGTGAGGGGAGAGAGAGAGGCCAACGAAGTCTTGTTTAGATCTGGAGAGGGTGAGAGAGTGTGAAGAGAGCAACTACAAGCAAACCAGGAGTGAGGGGAGAGAGAGAGGCCAATGAAGTCTTGTTTAGGTCTGGAGAGGGTGAGAGAGTGTGAAGAGAGCAACTACAAGCAGACCAGCAGTGAGGGGGGATAGAGAGAGGCCAACGAAGTCTTATTTAGATCTGGAGAGTGTGAGAGAGTGTGAAGAGCGCAACTACAAGCACTGAGGCTCCAGCGTGTATATATATACTGGAGAGAGCGTGAAGAGTGCAAACCCTAGAAAACAAGCGCCAAGGCTGCAGCTTATACATGATGAGGTGATTGTACGGTCACTATGAGATCGTATAGCTCCGTATCCATCCATTTTAACCAGTAGTACGTTACCTCTATCCACGTAGTACGTTGGGTCCCACCAGTCAGAGGGTGAAACAAACAAATTAATAAGAAAAACTAAAAGCGCCAGCGGTGTATCTTACCTCACACATCTCGCTACTGCTCGGGAACACTGTCCAATTGATGCCTCTGTTTGCTCATGTACTATTTTAAGTGAATCCTTATTATAACATGCACACAATTTTGGGCACTTGTATTCGACCTAAGTCAGTGTGCCACCATATCTCATAGGAATCCCTCCGTCTAGGTGTAATAAGTCACGTTAGAAGGTGCAGCGGGACCAAGGTGCAAGCAGATTGGAGGAGAAGGAGAAACTTGACCGGTCATTCCTCCAATCAATGCCCTGATTTCTGTCTCTAAATGCAACAATTAATCCAAACAACTAAGAGATGTTGTTTTAGCTACCATGCAGGGTCACGTATTAACTCGCATGCAAACCGACTTTGATTTCTTGACTGATCAACGCGTAGTTGTGCTCCATGCATTGGGTTTCTGGGGGAGATAACAAGGCAGAGTAAGGAGCGTTTTGTTACATTTCTTAGGCTAGTCATAGTGGTGAGTAACTTGGACTAGTACAACATGCATATGTTACTAGTCTATGTTACTACTACGCGAAGTTTGCCGTTGGAAGCGAGCCGATCTGGCTCTCCTGAGCCAGCAAGGTTTTTCTAGCCCACCCAAGCTAGCTGGTCCACAAAAGCTAACATATTTTAACAGTTACAAACGCCTAACCTTGCCCGGCTATGCTATAAGCTGTTCTTGCTAAGGATCCAAACGCTCCCTAAGTAACAATGCTTGCTAGCAACAAGGCCAGGAGGGGATTGAGATGCGAAGTTAATGGACGACGCCTAAACATTTTGGGAATATCTGATTTCCGTAGGATGACTTAACACCTAGACGGAGGGAGTACTACTCCTCAGTCCAGGTTTGATGGAATATTCGTCACCTCTTCTCTTCTTGTACGTACTCCATTTCTATCTCACTTCCTGTGGCTTCGCACTCGCACGATTTTCCTATTCTATGAACCTGTGTGTGCGTGTGTGTGTGTGTTTAACAGCATGTGTGTGTTAGAGAAAGCGACATATCGACCTACTCCTACAGAGAGATGGTGTGTAGTGTACGATTTTAGCCGCCAAAGTCAGTGCATCATCTCATTTCCGGGCGCCCGATAGGGACAGGCAGACAACTGCCATGCCCACTCCTGACTAGCCTGGCCCACCCAAAGCCCCTCCATAGCCCGCGTGCTTCCTGCCCGAAACGGTCAGTGCCGCATTCATGCCCGGGCAGAGCGGACGCGACCTCTCACTGGCGCCTGCGTTGAAGGGAGAAGCGGATTCAAGAGTGATGGTTGCTTCGTCCGTCCAACTTACTGCTGGGTCTATGTGATTTGACGGCTCATTGGTCATTATTACTGAGGTGGTAGGACTGTTGGATGTTCCACGCTTTCGGCGAAAGGAGGTATTACTAGATTACAATTTTCTCCATTCTTACGGCGGAGGAGTGCAAGAGCAGTGAAAACACGCAGGCTCAGTGATTACATGGCCCACCTCACACTATCACCATATTTTCTGGACACCGTGCGGCACCTAACTCTTTACATAGTACTCCCTCTGTTCCTAAATATAAGTCTTTGTAGAGATTCCACTAGGTGGACTACATACGGAACAAAATGAATGAATCTACACTTAAAAAGCATCTATATACATCCGTATGTGGTTCATGGTGAAATCTCTACAAAGACTTATATTTAGGAACAGAGGAAGTACTTGTATAGTATGTACTGTAATTTATCAGCGAGATAGTACAATGCAGTATGTGCGATTCAAGATTACTAGGACTAGTTGATGAGACATAAACTCATCACAAATACAATACGTACAAGCTAGTAGAGGTATGTGCGGGGCAAAGAAGTACATGGAGTGATGTGGGTAGCTGGAGCAGTGGTGCAAGCCGGCTGTAAAGGGCGTTGTACCTGAGGGATGTCGGACGTAGCTCAACCTAGAGGAGGGCGGCGGGAGGAGGCAACTACCTACGTCGCAGCAGTGAGCAATGGACGAAGGCAACCTCAACGGCTTTGTGAGAGAGAATGGCGGGGACCCCTGATCGGGACGTGCCGACAGTGGGTTTTCGCCATCGGCAACGGCTACCGCATCTACACTAAGCATCCACCCCTTCCCCCGGCGGACGTGATCCGCCGAGATGTTAGAGATGTGGCCACAGTTGTTTTGTGAGAGAGAGTGTGAAAACTGAAGAGAGCAACCCCAGCAAGCAACCGTGTAGGCTTCTCCTGCCTATGTATATACTGGAGCGGTTTCCTTTTCTCTCCATATGAACCTATTTATATTGCGTACGTGCCACTGAAGAAAAAAACTTTATTTATAAATGACGCGGCACCTACTACTCGTTCTCCTATAAACCTTGCGCTTGGCATCTCCAAACTATTAACCTTGCGATTGGCTCTTCGTCTCTTTGGGAAGTCGAGCAATAATGGTACTGCAGTATATATCGTTCTGGCTATATGAGACAGAATGAATTGCTGCACGTCCACCACATGGCGAGGGTCGAGGGCGAGTGCGTACTATTACGTCCGTTTCAATATGGACTACATACGGAGCAAAATGAGTGAATCTACACTCTAAAATACGTCTATATACATCAGTGTTTGGAGTATGTATTAGTAGTTCATATTGAAATCTACTAAAGGACATATATTCCAAACAATATGATAATCTCTCTAACCAAGGTAGGGATGAGGAGTAAACGGAGGGAGTACTAGTAAAAATTTCTCCTCGTCCTGCGAGCCACTGCGCGCGTGGGCGAGGGAGCGGGCATACTAAGCAAGCTTCTCCTCGTTCTGCGAGTTGACGGGACACATCAAAAGTACTCCAGTGTATAGAGCCTTGCCTCTAAGGTAGCCCCCACATGGTTTGCCTCTTTTTTAACATAACGCGTCAAGTTGCAATTTGTTTGTTCACCCGTGGTAGATGATCCTCCCTCCATCTAGTGGACAACCAGTACACGTGTCAAGTTACCATGTGGGCTGCCTTTTCTTACAGAAATGAGCTCCACCATGTACCCGCGCGGGTGTGGTTAGGAGAGAGATGGGAGTACGTGCACCATGCGTGCACCTCTTCTCTTCGTGCACGTCCCCCACCTACGTGGGTGTGTGTGAGAGATACAAACCTAGACAAATGGCTTGTGCGTTCGTGAATGTATTTGTGGGAATATGTGTCGATGACATCTCAAACAAAATTTGGCATGCAATGTGTGTGAAATGGAGGCCTATCCATATCATATATAGAGGGTTGGGCGATCCACGAGAAGAGAGGGAGGGGTCATAGATATCGATAGAGTCGAGGAGAGGATCAAGTGGGTGGGTGAGAGATCGATGAAGAGAGCCATTGTAATTGTGTGTGTGTGCAAGTCAAAGTTATAGGGCGACTGACCTAGATACCGGAACGTCATAGGGCACAGGTCAAGTTTGTGTGTGGCAGGGAGACATGACTAGAGTGCTCAATGTATCGGTGTGTGTGTGTGTGCGCGAGGGGGTGGGGGGAGGGGTAGGCAGAGGCCTAACTATAGAGGTAGAATGACTCATATATGTGTTGAGAAGGAGAGACCCAGCTATGTCTTGAGGGAGATCGGTCGATGCCCATACATAACTGAAGGACGGGAAATAGGATGGGACAGAGAGACAGAGGAGAGAGAAAGGGAGGGAGAGAGGTAGAGTGTTGGATGGGTGATGGAGTTGCTTCTTGAAGATGGTGTGAGAGGCCTACTAGACAAACTAAGGGTGGAACTACAATATTATCAATAAGAGTGGGGATGTGTTTCTGTGTGTGCCTGTGCGTGATAGATCTGTCGGGACACATCCATGGATGATGAAGGGGAACCATGTGTTTGGTAAGCAAACCTAACTAGATTGGTAGATCAATTGTTGTTTGTTGGAGAAAGGGAGAGACACAACTAATGAGGTAGATCGATCGACGCGTGGGGAAAAACAAGTTATAAGGACCTAGCTAGCTATATGTATAGCGGGAGATCGGTCGGTGTACATCCATTTGTTAGAGGCAAATAAGGCCCGGCGAGACGGATATGCAGAAAGAATGGAGCTAGGAGGTGGTGCGAGAGGCCCAGCTACTAGCTAGATAGCGGGAGGAGTGTGCGGTTGTGAGATCGATGAAAAGAGGGGCGAGAGTTTACACGTGTGTGGGACCGTATGAGAGACATGAGGCAAGGACACATAAAGGAGGAGATTGAAGGTGCATGTGTATGTTGTAGGCAGACATCGCTGGAGAGGTTTATCGATCGGTGTGTGTCAGAAAGGAGTTGTGGAGACTGTCGGAGAACGACCTAAAGAAAAAAAAATGAATGTGCGCGATGGATAGAATGCTGAGGGAGGGGGAGGGCGAGGAGGGCGTGTGCATGCACGAGAGAAAGTTAGTGGTAGCTACAAAGGTTAGAGGATTGTGTGGTTGTAAGAGACTAACAAAGATCATAATTTGATATGAAAGTGGATTCATATATTTGAACAAGAGATCATAGTGTTTTAAACATATGCATGCATGAATATAGTGGTGATACGCGTGTTGTGGTTTTGCACATGTTATACCATAATGTGATAATGCATGGCGTTTGCAACTCACAGCTAAATGTCGAACAATCTAAACCATACTAAACATCGAACAATCTCACATTTTATTTGAATTTGTGATAAATGTGTGGCATTTGCAGCTTACAATTAAATATCGAACAATCTAAACAATACTATATATCGAACATTCTCATATTTTATTTGAATTTGTGGTAATGTGTGGTGTTTGCAACTCACATCTAAATACTTGTAGGCGTAGGGGGTGGGGCACCATACATAATGTGATAAACACATTATACATATGAGACATGGTTTAGTTTGTGAAGATCTAGCTAGAGCTTGAAATGTACTATGATTTGAAATCAACATAAAGTGGATTCAAAAAATCGAGTTCGAGTTCATATAGTACACATAGTTCATATGTAACTCGAGACTTATCATGTGGTGTGCTGTGAAGATAATACACAAACGATGGTTCAACTTGACAATAATGACGATTGTATATCTTATTAAAACAGAGAAACGAATTCAAATGCTTTGACATCACAACAATCATTATTGTAGATCTTATTCAAATAGAGAAACCAATTCAAATTTAGTTCATATTGAAGCGGTAGTATATACATTTGGAATGCCCTAAAACGTTCATTTGAGTACTAGGTTGCATGCATTATACACGTAGTGAAATATTTTAATTGAACATAACATGAATTCAAAGTTTTGAATGACATTTGTAGTGTGAATTGATTTGGTATAATACACGTTAGGCTTGTCCGGAAATTTCAACCCGCGCCTTGTTAGTCTGAAATATTTAAGATATATCTTTGTCTCATTGTGCTCCGACAACTCCCTCCATCTCAACCCACGCCTTGCTATTCCAAAATTACACCGCGCGCGAAAACTCCCACCTCCTGAACCGAAAGAACCGCCTTAAATCGGTGGGGGTACTTTCGTAACTTACCCCACATCTCGGTCCCCTGCCTGGTCTGCTCTTGCTCTTGCTCGCGCTCGCATTGCTGCTCTCACTCTTGCTCTTGCTTGCGATGCTGCTCCGATTTAGCTACACTTCAGTCGACTGAATCGACTTTTGGGTCAGTCGATTTTCAAGGGG